>NC_056725.1:1541725149-1541757649 GCF_019279795.1 Protopterus annectens | reverse complement strand
ATATATATATACATATATATATATATACACACACACACACACACACACACACACACACACACACACACACACACACACACACACACACACAAAGTGTACATGCAGAAATAGACACACACACACTATATATATATATATATATATATATATATATATATATATGTACATGTATATATATATACATACATATATATATGTACATATATATATATATATATATATATATATATATATATATATATATATATATATGTACATATATATATATATATATATATATATATATATATATATATATATGGGTCCCCTTCACATGGTCGACAGTTCATTTGGTCGACAAGCAGATTTGCCCCCTTCCCCAATGTTGTGCAACCCTGGAGTTGATATATATAGTCAGGGGGGGTGTGGGGGGCACAGCCCCCCACATTGGGGGGGGTGGGGGGCTTCGCCCCCCACCTAAAATGCTTGTCGATCAAATGAACTGTTGACCAAATAAACTGTCAACCATATGAACTGTCAACCATGTCAGGTAGACCCATACATATATATATATATATATATATATATATATATATATATATATATATATAAACAGAGAGAGAGGAAATATAGTGAGGTATTTATATAAAGGCCTTTTTGCATAGGAACACCACACATAGTAAAATTATACACAAACATCAACGATGCTGCACCACAAGGAAGGGCCATGGCTTCATCCAAAGGAAAGGGATCAGAATATACAATTTTTACTTTAAACAACTTCAAAGTACAGTCAAGACAGCAAATGCACAAATTGCCCTTGGCAACAGCAATGCACAAAGGTACAACATCATAATGCATTCTTCCATGTGAAGGACAGATCAGTTATGCAGATAAGACCGCTTTCATGTGTCTCAGCATCTACAGGTGGCTAACCTGTGAAGCCAGATGAATAACAAAGACTGATGCTCAGAACAGGAAAGGGTAAGCTGAGCACACAGGCCTCATGCTGAGAAGGTGAATTGACTTTGCAGACATCATGACTCCTCAGTATAACTTCAACTCACTACTCATCCACAAAAAAATAAGGAGGTGTTATACATATTCATGTGAACTGTAAGCGAGAACTGATTATCACATTCACAGGAATCAAAACAATAGCATCAGATGAGACATGAGAAGTACCACAGATGAAAGCATATTTTTTAACTAAAAACACAGATTTATATTCAAGTCATACTTGGTTCACAATACATTATTTTCCACTGGCCTACATAACAGCCATGTTTCCCACAAGGACATGTGACATTGTTCTGAGATCCAGAAGTGATCTCTAGGTAAACTACTTTTTTAGGATTTTATTTTTTTTCACGATGGGTAAAGAGAACTAGTCATATAAGAACTCCCAAAGAGAAGTGTTAAGGACAGTAGGGAACACATGGGTTATATCCCTGGATGTGGAATGCGGTACTTTACAAGACTACTCTTAACACTGAGTCACTCTCAAGCAAGTTGTGTGAAACAATTGGTTGCCAAAAACCCCTTCATTGCAAAACCTGCTTCAACCCTACTCTAACAGGTCTCTCTGTTCTAGTACTAAATTCCTTCTTAAAGTAACGACAGTCAATAATGCAGCAGGGGGATCACTCTACTCCAACTACTTGTACAAAATATAGAACTCACTACCTGCCCACATATCCTCCATTTCTTCCTTAACATAGTTTAAAAAGTCAGTAAAACTGACTTAATACTACTTGGCTATATTCCAGTTCTAACCCAGGATACTCCCCACCTGCCCAATACTCAGATAGCTACCTATGGCGGATTTAGGCATGGGCGCAGGGGCGTGCGCCGGCCCCTTTTTCAATTTTTTTTTTTTTTTTTTTGGAAATCGCGCCAGCCCAACTTTTTTTGAAAGTCACAATCAATCTTTCCGAAGAATCCTGTCACCAATGGGCCAAATACATAGATCAGAGATGATTGGAGGTTGCAATCAGGTTGGGTGAGCGAGCGAGCGACTGAAACACCATAACTAAGGAGGTGTTGTTAGGCAGCCGTTATGGAATGTACTTGACATCTGTATGCGTTTTATGAGGAGGACCTTTCAGTTGATCCTAACGGGAACACTAACATTGGCATGTTGCAGCCTGATGTATGAACAGCACTTGGATCACGGATATTTATTGGATTTACAGGAAAATGGCATGATTCGCTTGTAATGGATATGATGACTTACTTGGCTGATGTTTTGGTGGCCCCCTCGCCTTCGAGTATTGTAAGAAGCAGTTACACCTTCATTTTGGGATTACTAATATTCTTTCCAGTGCAGGAGTCCATTGGGTCTAATGTATCAGGTAAGAGAGGCCATACGGTTCCCTGTTTTCCAGATGTTGAGTTGTATGGATTAAAACATACTTTGCACAGGCAGTGTAGTTTTGACTCTCCCTCTGAAATGACTTTTCATTCACAGAATCGTTCTTGTCTGAACAGTGAGTGCTAGGAGCAAAACAGTTAAAGGAAATGTGATCATAGAATTGTTAGCTTTCTGCAGACAGTAAGCAATTAATAAGGAGATTGTGTCTGTGGGGCTGGTACTTTGCAGTCCTCTAAAGTGTTGCTGTTGATAAAAGTGCTGTTTTTTGTAATTCACAGATGCATCATATAAACAGTATGGAAAAAAGCAGTTGCAGTGCAGGGCAAAATATCAGTTTTTCAAAGTCAAAATCAGTTTTTTTAAGTTGATATTACATTGTTTGGACTATTTGCTTTCTGCAGTAAGTGGTGGTGTTTTAAATTACTACGTTGAGAAAAATGCACTATCTTTGAGTGGTTACCTCTGCTTTTATTGCACCGATTTTTTGACACCAGCGTGTGATGCATACCTCTCAACTGTCCCTGATTTACAGGGATGTCCCTGATTTTGACTCCAAAATTTAGCTCTGTCCCTCTTAATCCCTCCTAAAACTGGTGATTCTTGGAGGAAGGGTGGTGAATTATACTAATAAATAATGGCAGTAAGTAAGAGTTATAGATTTCTTTTATTTCACAAAATGTATAGTAATTAACATTCTTTTATTCTGCCAATGTCTCAAGTTAATAGTATTAATATTTAAAAATGTCCTTGATTGTCCCTGATTTTTTCTGAGTTTGTCCCTGATTCTGTTGAAATATGTCCCTGATTATTTGAGAGCTATGATGTGATGAGAGTTGAGGAAAGTTTGTCTTGGTGCATTAAAAAATGTACTATGTAGTTCACTCATATGAGCATTTATTACACAAAGTCTATCAATGTATTTTTTTCTTGCATTGAGTCCACTGTATTTTATTTTCGTCATTTACCACTAGTATGTGAACTCTGTGGGAGTTGCATTACACAAGTTATATGGTACATAAGCAGTGGCTTTGCAGCTTGCATGCACAGTATTACATTTCTGTAGTGTAATGTATCTGTGGCAATGGAATAATTTTTTCATTAATATAATAATTAATTTCTCAGTTAATGGTGCATCGATATTTAATGATCCTAAGTGCATTAGCAAGAATACATTGAGCTTCTAGAGTGTCTTTTCTTTGAATGTTTTGATAGCAGAAAGATATCCTGTTCCTAGGGCCATAAATGTTTGAAATGTTGCCTGTCTCTGCTTAGAATTAAAATGGCACTCATAGCTCTCAGTTGCTATGATTTACACATAGGCATGGTTGTGTTCCCTTAAAGTAAGCCTTTCTCCTTTTGGATTTATGATGTTTTTGTCTCATAAAATCAGCCTGTTTATCAGTACACATACTATTAAGTAATTAAAATAAACTTATACAGAGATTCATTAGTATGTAAAGTGCATATTTTGTAAAAAAATAAGAAATTCCTACTCTTTCTGATCATGTGTTTTGATTTTTAAAGGCCAGGGCTGTGATTTTTAATGCTCAGAAGCTGAGAGTTATGATGGGGCATGATGACATTATTTCAGTGTGGCAGACTGTATTGTTGTTTGTTTCTTTATATACAAAAACAACAAGGAACCCTTGAATTAGGCATTTACTTTCAAGAGGTGAGAAGGGTATCTGCAAAAACATTTAAACGAGTATTGTAATGGTAAATAGTGTTAACTGAAGAATTAATTTTTTTACAGGAAGAGGTGTTGGAGAGCTAGTACTATCAAGTGATTTTTTTTTTGGGTGGTGGTGATTATAAATCAGTGGGTAAAAGTCACATTACTGTTACCTTATTATTGGTCTGAAGTGAGTATTCAAAAAGGTCAACCATACTATTCTGTTATACTTCCTTTTCAGTATGACTTTTTTTATTATGCGTTACAGTGGTTGGCCTCATATGTAAATTAAAAGACTTTCCACGGTAACTCCACAAGTGTGAATGGCACTTTCCAAGCAGGAGTTTAACAGAGTTCAGCTCAATACCTTTATTATATTTTCTGTTTGTGAATGTCTACCTTTCAATATCCCATCTAGTAACTCCAGTCTTTACACTAACAGTATAGTCATTCTCATCTCAAACTCGTGTTCTATCACTAGGCACCAAAGCAGCTTACACAAGAGTTAGACAATCTTAGAACTAGATGAAGTGGACTTTGTAGTTATCTGCAGCAAATCCCAAGGCTAACTCAACAGTACAAATAAATGGCTCACAACAGATTTCATTCCAACAGTCACTCTGCAGAGATAATTGGGGTTACTTCCTGATCAGGATTAGGGACAATATTAGTGTTAACTTGCGACATTGGCAGAATTAGAGAATGTGAATTAATATACATTTTCTGAAGTAAACAAAGTATTTCCATAATTTGATCTGCAAAGCTATGGAAAGGATCATCATGGACCTCATAAATAAAGATATTGGGGACCTACAGACACTGGATCCTACCCAGTTCGGCTTTGTTAAGGGCAGATCCTGCCTCTTAAACCTGGTTGATTTCTTTGAAACAGTCACCAAGGCCATTGACGAGGGGATGGTGGTCCACACAGCCTACCTGGACCTCGCAAAAGCCTTCGATACAATACCCCACTCGGGCATTATAAATAAGCTCACCAGCTTAAATATAAACCCCTATGTCACTAGATGGATTGCAAACTGGCTCAAGGACAGAACCCACATGGTTAGAATTGCTGGAGCCATGTCAGACTCCAAACCAGTTACAAGTGGTGTCCCACAAGGCTCAGTCCTGGGACCTCTCTTGTTCAGTATATATTTCTCGGAGGTACAGACCAACACGGAAGGACTGTGGCTGACCAAGTTCGCAGATGACTGCAAACTGGGCGCCATAATCGACTCACCAGCCGAGACAAGCATCCTCCAAAAGGGCCTCATAGAAACAGACAACTGGTGCCAGAGCCATGGCCTCAAGCTAAATGCCAAAAAGTGTATAGTCATCCCCTTTGGCAAAAACAAAGTGCCCACAAATTACCACATAGGTCGTAATCCATTAAGTACAGAAGAAGTAATTAGGGACCTGGGGACCCAAGTTGATAGCAATCTCTCATTTGACAACCACGTGGCCAAAGTGGTTAGAAAAACATTTTATATAGCCCACCTAATCATGAAGGGATTCACGCCTAGATCAGGGGAGGTCATCATGCCTCTTTACTCATCCCTCATCAGGCCCATAATTGAGTACAATGCCCCTTTTGGGATGTACCTTACCAGACACCTGCAGCAACTGGAAAGACCCCAAAAGTACCTCACCAAGAGGATCAAAGGGCTCAAACAGATGCCATATGCTGCCCGGTTAAAGAAACTCCAGCTCTACTCAGTGGCATACCGCCTGTTCAGAGGCGATCTGTGCCTGACGTATAAAGCCATATCCAACCCGGAATTAATGGACATGCTGCACCTCAGAAAATCCAAATCCCATCAAGCTATGCGCTCGAGAGACTTGAACCTCAGCACTGAAATAAATAGGACATGCTGGAGGGACAGATTCATAACCCAGAGGCTCCCTTCACTCTGGAATAAAATCCCAGTCCAGGTTAGGCAGAGTCCCTCATTGACTCTCTTCAAGAGGAATCTTGATGAGTGGATGGGAGATCGTAGGTTTACCCCGGGTATCACATCTGTGTCACTGTTAGACAGAGGCACAGTATACTAACCTCGAAAAAGGGCATAGCAAAATAAATTTAAAATGGGTGGCGAAAGCCAAACACATTCTGGCTAGGCTTATAAATGCCCTAGGGCAGATAGCCTAGTATGAACCTATGAACCTATGAACCATCTCTTATAATTTAGGCGCGTTGGCGAGAGCTGTCAGTAATTGTTGTCAGAAGACAAACAATCTTGTTCAATTTTAAAATAAAAATAGCTGGACAAATTGTCGTTTGAAACGACTTATAACTACTGCTACTGGAGAGATCTACTTTGAGGTATGTGCTAATTCTTTTGACACCACCAATTTTCAAGCCGCCAAAGAAGCGGGGTATGAATAGCACTCTGATTGTGCTAGAAAAACAGATTCAGATGCATTCGCACAAATCAATACTATTTAATTTCCAAAGTTATTTTAATATCCAGCACGTAAAGTAGGCATGCGCCAAATGACACAGCTAGGCTGTCCCACATCCCTTGAACTCAAACCCTAAGGCTGGCGGTTACATACCATGTTGTTACTGCTACTAGGGAATAAGTTAACCTTTGAAATGGCTCACATCAACACTACTACTCATTCTCTAACAGTTTTTAGAACAGAGTCTGCAGTCGGCCCCTGAGTCTTTGCCGGGTGGGGGGAGGGAAACAGACCGAAGGAGTGGGGACCAAGAGAAGGTGAGCTGTCACCAGGGACTGAGTGACTCTACTGGCATTAAGTAACTAAGGGAGACTTGAATGGAGATGTTGACCACTGACATTTGTCATTGTTAAGACTCTTAACTTAAGAGACAGGTGTGTCAATGAATACCACATGTATTCTGATGTCAATTAAATGCTAGCTCATACAGCTGCATTTCTTAACCCATTCATCTAAAATCATTCACAGTTACTTATTCCAGCTCTTAAGACAGTTGTAAAAGTTGTGCATTTGACATGTAGTATGGTACACTTACCCTCACATGGTTACAGACAAGCGTACGCACACACCCATGTGCCACCAGTTCCCACCATTAAATCAGTTTATTTCACTTTGTTTCAAATTGCTGCAGTTCTTTTCTGTTTAATTTTCTGTGGTTCACTTTTCCCAATATCAGACAATTCTCAAATCCTCATTCTGGGAAAAAATGCTTCATTCGGGTTAGGTGGTGAAGCACACATCAGCATGTTAACTGTGATAGATGCCAGCACAGCACTATATTCAAAACTTGCATTTAAAAAAATGTCTGTCTAGTTAGTGTTTGCTTTGTTATTTCTGTCCTGAAGTGCCATTAAATTATGTTAGTATTGGCATGTCTGATATCCAGCGGAATTCTTTGTAATATTGTCTATTCTGCTAGTGTTGGACTAGCGTGTAGTCCTTATTGCTTCTTGGTGCCATGATTTGTTTGATGTCTGATATCATCTTACGACTTCAATTGATCTGAGCACATTAACAAAGTGAATGACTGAATGAGGAAATGCCTTTAGATGACCCATAAATCCAATTGTCCATCTTATGCATTTATTTTGCATTGTCTTGTTTTGCTTTGCTTCTTTCTCGGAAGACAGCTACAGCAGTTCCCTGCAGGTCCCAAGGAGAGTCTCCAGTTTATAAGCGATTTGGTTGGTATAAAAATGGTTAAAGGGTTCAATTCCTAATCAGGGAGTTTCAGCTCTGCTGTATGTTTTTAATTATTTTGGCTATGTCTATCTGTGGAATAAATGTACTTACACAAGGAATCTGATGTATTGGGGGGGTATTACTGTCCTTAAATTATGTGAATATTCTATAAAAGGGCCTTACAGAAACATATGCCTGGTGCCAAAGCCATGGGCTCAAGCTTAATGCCAAAAAATGTATAGTTATCCCATTTGGAAAAAAACATGTACCCATGAACTACCACATAGGTGGCAGGACACTAAACATCGAAAGTGTGATGAAAGACTTTGGGACACAAGTGGACAGTGGTCTCACTTTCGATAACCACATCACCACAACAGTCACAAAATCCTTCTATGTGGCACACCTCATCACTAAGGACTTTTCATCCAGAAAAAAGGTCATTGTCCCACTGTACTCATCCCTCATTAGACCCATTATAGAGTATAATGCCCCATTTGTTATGTACCTCACAAGACATCTGCAACAGCTGGAAAGGCCACAGAAATACCTCACTAAAAGAATCACAGGCCTAAAGCTGATGCCATATGCTGACCGTCTAAAAAAAAACTCCAGCTATACTCTGTGGCATATCGTCTACTCAGAGGCGATCTCTGCTTAACATACAAGGCCATGTCAAACCCTGAGCTGTTGGACGTGCTCCACTTAAAGAAATCCCAATCCCTCAGAGCCACACGCACCAGGGATCTAAACCTTATCATCACACTGAACAAAACATGCTGGAGGGAGAGGTTCCTGACCCAGAGACTCCCCATACTCTTGAATAGACTGCCCATACTTGTCAAGCAGAGCACCTCATTGGCCCTCTTCAAAAGGAACCTTGATGATTGGATGAGAGATAGGAAATTCACCCCGGGGATCATGTCAGTCACCCTGCTAGACAGAGAAGTAAATATTGTGGGAAAAAATTTCCAGGGAATTGTTATGGCTAGGCTTGCATAGGCCTTAGGGCCGATAGCCTAGTACCAACCTATGAACCTATAAAAAGGAATATGTCGGCCTCTGTGTGTTTAAAGTTTAACATGGAAAGAAAATTACTCAAAACAGCTGGATTGATATCATTTTTAGGGTATTGGTTTCATATAGGACTTATCAGTTAAGCAGTTAAAACTAAATAAATGTAAGCTGCCTTCATTCAACATAAACAGTAAAATAAAATAAAAGTACTTTGCTTGCAGTTGTCCTTAAGTTAAGTTGCATGTTTTGGAACCATAGAAAGGATAATGGATGACCCTTACCAGTAGTCAAAACATTAACACTGTGCTGCTCCTATTTATGGAAATAGATTTAACTGTAATACAGACACAATCTAAACAGTTTCAGTTTTCCAATAGTCTGAATCAAGGGGTTGGAAATGCATGCACTGAAAGACATATGTAATATTTAATGTCCTAAATGTGAAATTCCTAATGCACAAGAAATTTAGAAATTAACTGTAAAGGTAATACCTGGGTATTGTTGTTGGATTATGATTATAATTTTATTATGACACACACACGCACATGCACACACACACGCACACGCACACACACACACACACACACACACACACACACACACACACACACACACACACACACACACACACACACACTTCCTCTGAAAACCACAGGACTGACGATGCTGTTTAAGTGTTTATTGGGAAAAGTTACTTAAAACATAAGGGATGGTCGTCTCAGGCCATGAATGGTGCTAATTTCTGTACATTTTATCTGTTTGTTTGTTTGTTTGTTCATTTATTTATATCTGTTAACTAGTGTAGGGCTCTGATACTTGTACATCAGTTTCAGGCTCATTCTCCGAGTGTAGATATGGGAAAGGGAGAAGCGGTAGTAAGTATACAAAATTTTACAGAAGAGACATGGCACTTGCATGTTTATAAGATGTACAGAGTAATTTCACTAAGGGTATCCAAAGATGTACTATATGAAGCATTTAGAAAACACAAATCAAAGCAGTGAAAGCAAGGAGGCACAGTCAAATATACATTAAGCGCTTTTCGTTTATGGATTACACAAACTTCATCAGACAATAAGCAAAATACAATAGTCATTTTAAATACAAGTGGAAACTCACTATTAACCAATCAATTAAGATTAAGAAGACAGACAGGAACGCCCATATTTGAAATCATACCATCACATAAATAGCATTCAATACCTAATATTTAAACAACATAGAAGTCTATTAAGTTAAAAATCAACCAACTACACAAGGTGACATACACAAAACTTACTATATAATAAAGTAAACAATTAAAAATTGTAAATAAAAGGGTGTATATAAGAACTTATTTTGATAAATGTTCTAACGAACTAGACTCTTAAGCTTAAGCAGGCTGCTTATACTACACCCTTCATTTAATCCTGGATAGACATAGGCATTCAATCTAATCTGCCATGTTAACTCAAGTTCTTCAAGTCTGAGCCCAGTTGGTCCACCCCTTAATTTAGAATTAACTTGGTCTATAATAATGAACTTAAAACTGTGGTCAGTATGTTGTTGCACATGTTTAGCTAGTGCGTTTTCAAGTTTCTGTTTTTTAATTGCATATACATGAAATGAAAGTTGCGGAATCGAATTTATGAGCATGTATATGCAATTAAAAAACAAAAACTTGAAAACGCACTAGCTAAACATGTGCAACAACATACTGACCACAGTTTTATGTTCATTATTATAGACCAAGTTAATTCTAAATTAAGGGGTGGACCAACTGGGCTCAGACTTGAAGAACTTGAGTTAACGTGGCAGATTAGACTGAATGCCTATGTCTATCCAGGATTAAATGAAGGGTGTAGTATAAGCAGCCTGCTTAAGCTTAAGAGCCTAGTTCGTTAGAACATTTATCAAAATAAGTTCTTATATACACCCTTTTATTTACAATTTTTAATTGTTTACTTTATTATATAGTAAGTTTTGTGTATGTCACCTTGTGTAGTTGGTTGATTTTTAACTTAATAGACTTCTATGTTGTTTAAATATTAGGTATTGAATGCTATTTATGTGATGGTATGATTTTAAATATGGGCGTTCCTGTCTGTCTTCTTAATCTTAATTGATCGGTTAATAGTGAGTTTCCACTTGTATTTAAAATGACTAATGTATTTTGCTTATTGTCTGATGAAGTTTGTATAATCCATAAACGAAAAGCACTTAACGTATATTTGACTGTGCCTCCTTGCTTTCACTGCTTTGATTTGTGTTTTCTAAAAGTTTGTTTTGCCTGCATGTTTCTACTATATGAAGCATGTTGTGTGGGCATGTATGGAAAACAGTATCTGGCATGCGAGAATAATATAGGTAACACATCACACAGGCAATGGGTTTGAAATAATGGTTTAAGTCTTTGCCTCATAGACATAAAGTACAGAGTTTGATTCTAACCTTGGCTTATTGAATAGATTTAAAATTACCCTTCTGGGCATTTAGCCTTAGATTCATGTAGAACCTATCGCAAACATATACAGTATGTACATAGTAGACACAGTGAACCTCTCACAAGGCCTGTCAAAAGTTGTCAATTATACTTTTTTGTATTTTTAATTTTCACCTATTGGTAAGGCAAAAGCTGCATATCTAAATTGGGTAAGAATGTGAGGTAAGAATAGAAATGGAAGAGTAGAGTCTGATTATAAAGTGGAAGGAGTGGGTTGTTGTAGAGTATATATAGGAAGAATATTAAGGTGGGTGGTCCATATATGTAGAATGGGTTGGAACTGTAGGTGGGGTTCTGAAGTGATTGTCAAGAAACTATAGGTGATGTACTGCAGTGTAAAGAACATATAGAAAGCTGAAGCTCTTTTTATTTTTTATACTTTTGTTGGTTGAGAAAGATTAACAGAGTGGAAAATCCTTTTTTAGTGGATGCCTGGGGAGAAAAGCTCCACAAGATACAGAGAGAAAGTAACACACATGCATATAAAAGTGCTATTGTTGTTTTTAATTAAAAATGTAAACCTGTTAATTGAACTAACATTTTATAAAAACTGCAGCGGTGGCTTTTGGTGAAATGTATTATGAATGCGACACATAAAAATTTGTAGAAGAAACAATGATAATAAGACCGCACATCTTCCAAACAGCAAATGGCAAGTATCATACAGCAATTGAACACGTGAAATGCTAGTTTGCAGTCAAGGCATACGACAGGGCTCTGTCCTAGGCCCTTACTTGTTTAGTTTGCAGCTTTCAGATCTAACTTTTTCATCTGATGTGTTCTACAGTCTGTATACTGATGACTTGAAAATAGGCAAGCAGGCTTACATCTGTTATAGGTAGAGCACGTCAGCAAAAGCACTTGACTAAATGTACCATTTGGGTGCAGGAGAATAATATGTTGATAGATATATTAAAATCTAAATAAATGATATTTGAAAGACAAATTGAAGGGTAAATATTTAATACAGCACACCTTGATTGATGCTGTAGATTCATTCAAGGACCTTGGTGTATGTGTAGATGCAGTTTTAAGTATTTTAATCATACCAAATGGTTATGATGATTATAAAACTGTAGGATGCATATAAAGATTTATAATGTCTAGGAAATGAAAGACTGATAAAATCATTTGCAGGTTACATTAAACCCATACTACAATATGGAATAACAACATGAAAACGTTATAAGAGAACAAGCAGTAGTAAACTGGAGTACAGCTAAAATATACCAAGGGCATTCATGTATGTGAAAATTTAAGTTATGATGAAAGACTAAAATATCTGAACTTGTACCTCTTATTCAAGTATATAGGGCATTTAGAAATGGCTACCTCTGAGAATGTTTGGGGCTAGCAAAGTGTAGTAGACAGTCATCAGAGAGTCTACATAGAAGATTATATAGGAATGAGAGATGATGCATGAAACAGACAACTAAATTATATTAAAGCAAGCACTAGTTTAAATATTTTAAAAAAATAGCTTGGGTATTTATTATGGGAATGATTGTTTGGTGTATTGGCAGGCTAGAAGGGCATTATTGCACATGCCCAAACTATTTATATATATGTGTGTGTGTGTGTGTGTGTGTGTGTGTGTGTATGTGTGTGTATACATACCTAAGTATGTATGCAAAGGAAATGTAACAATTTTGCTCTGCTGGTTTAATAAACTGAAAAAAAGCATAACTTTTTTCTGTGGGGAAAAATAAATTTATCACACACATACACACACACACACACACACACACACACACACACACACACACACACACACACACACACAGGTTTTTTCATTTGTCTGCTCCCATTAGGAGCTGCCACAGCAGATCATCTGTTTCCTTTGGCATTTTTGAACTGCTGGAGAGCAGCATTGCCTCCCCCTCCCACACCCACTCCAGAATTTGTTGAAAGGAGAGCAAAGGTACAGTAGGACTTTTGTTATGAAAACATTAATAAAAGATAATTAATTGTGCTTAAAATCATAGAACGAACAGTAAACAATCCAAAAACATTATGGCCTGCTTAGGAAAGTTTTATGAGTTTATTTATTTGGTACAGTCATTAAATTAATTTATCACAACATCTGTGCCTGTGGTATATATTTTATGTCTCATAACAATAACATATTTCAGAGGGTTTCTTTCCAAGTTTATAACAGTGCATATGCCCAGTATGACATTGAAGGAGAATGATGTGACTTGGTATGGGCAACCAATCATCTTTTCCAGGCATGCACTGAAAATACTTGTACTACCTGTACATGTGTTGTGTGCTGCACAGGAATTACCTATTTCTACTATCATATCCACAGCAAATTCATGTGCATCTGAATGTAAATTGATGTTTTTCCACACGTGATGTCAGAGCTTATTAAGGTAATCTTTTCACAGCCACCAAACCCAGTGTCCCACTTTCCCGCTTTCACCTGGTAGTCAACTAACCAGAATGCGCACCCCCCCCCCCTTTGCAAATTCCTGGATCCGCCACTGCTGGCTACCTTCCTTCATTTTGTTTTTCTGATGTTAATATTCCATGCATTATTGTATTTGTGACTTCTTTATTCAACTGTATGTACATAAACGTTTAAATATGTATCATCCAGAATATGATGTATTTTCAGTTACCAGCATAATTATAATTATTTCATGTATATTTTTTAAATCTATTGTGCACTGTTAGCCAATTACCTATGGAGGTTTGCTCCCCGGGCTTCCACTGAAAAAGGACATGTTTGCAGTGGACTTTCCCAGTTAACAAATTTATTTATTTTATTTTATTTATTTTACATTTAACTGGGATGGTCCGACTGGATACATGTCCTTTTTCAGCGGAGGCCCGGGGAGAAAAGCTCCAACAGAGTTACATTGATAATTAGGTACAGTAAATGAGCTGAAAGAACTTAACAAAAACATAGGCTATTTACATACAAGTACAAGACTGCCATTACTATTTCTGAGATTACTACAAATGTAACATTAATAACATATTAGCAAGGATGGTAGGCAGTATAATGACATAGAGTTAGACAGGATACATATTTCTTTATCACAGTATACAAAGTACTTATCATCTTAGCTAGTTGTTTATGTTTTAGTTAAAGGCACAGAGCTAGTCTGGGTTTGAGCAAGGACATAGCCAGTGTGACTTGAAGTGGAGTTTTAGACTATTTTTGAATTGACTTAGAGAAGTTGTATGAAATGTAAAATAAAATAAATAAATATTCAAAATAGGAGAAGCCACCTCATGCAGTTGACTCATCATGAGTGATGGACCCCAGGGATCATTTCCGTGGTGGTTGGAATATACTTTTCTGAAATGCAGGCCAAAACCACTGGGCTATGGCTCACCAAGTTTGCAGATATCAGGAAGCTGCGCACTGTCAACAATGCCCCTAGTGATGTCGACATCTTCCTAGATGGTCTTCCTCAAACAAAAAACTGGGGTTGGGAGGGTGGCCTAATGGTTAAGGTGTTTGCCTGGCAAGTACAAGGTGCAGCGTTTGAGTCCTCACAAGGGATAATTGGCTAGGCTTAAAATGGCTCACAAGGGCAGTTAGCTTAGTACTAACCTATGGTGCTAGAAACATGATCTCAAACTGAATGCCCAAAAATGCATCATTGTACCCACACATTTGCACATTGATTATAAGGTGATAAGTACACAGTCAGTCATGAGGAACTTGGTCACCAGCTTGACAGCAAAGTGACTTTTTGACCTCCATTGTACGGACAGCTTTCCACATGGCCCTCCTTATTAGGAAGAGTATCTCATGCAGGAACAAGGAGGTCATAATGCGCCTGTAATCTTCCCTTATAAGACCCATTATTGAGTACAACGCCCCTTTCGGCATGTACCTCACAAAGGACATGCAGCAGTTGTGGAGACCACAGCGGTTACTGACCAGTAAAATTCAGGGCCTGAAACACCTAACATATACAGATGGGCTAAAAGCCCTGTCCCTCTACTTAGTCTCATACAGACTCCTCAGAGGTGACCTCTGTCTGGCATACCAAGCAATCTGACCAGCCTGCCTTGATGGTACTGCTGCATATACGCAAGTCAAGCTCCACTCGGGTAAACCATATGTGTGATCTCAACCTGGTCTTTGACATCAATAGGACTTGTTTGCCTGACAGATTTGTGTGCCACAGACCCCCCCCCCTTCTGTGGAATAGGCTCCCTCTTCATGTAAAGTAGAGTGCCTCATTAACCCCTTTTTAAGCACAACCGAGATAACTGAGATAATGGGATGGGGAACAGAAAATACACCCTGGGATTCCACCTCTGTCCCTGCTGACCAGGGCCATTGGGTGCGGACTTGTCAGAACATGTGATAAATTCTTGCCTATGGGACAATAGGCAAGTAACTTCCTATGATCCCAAATATAAAGAACTGTTAATTTGTACTAAAAATGACTTGAGACATACCTCTTTGGACTATATGAAGAGATATGATTGAGCTCGCTGATCATGTGTCTCCGGCAGGTATGTCCCTAGCCTTAAGCAGCATTCTGCAGTCACCCAGAATGATGCCTCAATACAAACAGAAAGTGATTGACTAACAATTGGATTAGTTTCTGGTGTCATTCCAGGGGGACCCAGTACCTGACAACCTGGGAAGATATGATCGACAGACCACGATGCTTTGCCAGAGATGGCCTGCATCTGTCTCACCTGGGCTTCAGGCAAAGGCTCTTACCTCCCTCATAGTGCCTTTTATAGGAAAAGTGATGTTAAAACCAACAAAAATTCAACCAAACACAAATCAAGGTCATGTTGCTAAATGCTAGGAGTCTAAACATGAAACTGCACTCATTGCACACATTCTTAACCCTGGAAAATGGTGACATCTGTGCAGTCACAGAAACCTAGTTCAAAGCTATGCAGAGCACCCCAGCCTTACTTGGTTACTCATGCTATCATATGTTCAGACCCCAAGCAGTGGGCAGTAAAGCCAAAGGAGGTGGAGTTTCAATATACATTAAAGACATACACACCTTCTGGCTGGTGAAACAGTATGACGCACAGGAAACACTCCAGGTGCAGTTATCCATTGACAAGAACCCTATTCAAATCATAGCTAGCTACCAGCCCTAAAATCTGACTCAAGATGCTGATTCTGCCTATTTGCACATGTTTGAATCTATCAAGATTCTACCCTTTACCCTGATCCTGGGTGACTTTAACTTCTCAAAACATAGATTGGAACAGATTGGAAAAACTACTCATACCACAACACAAAATGCCCAAACATCCCTCGATTTTGTGAATGCAAATGCCTTTGAACAACTAGTCAGTACCCCCACAAGAGGAGATAATATCTTTGACTTGGTATTAACCAACTTGAGTGACCATTGCAGCATCCCTATAGTACCATCCTCCCTGGTAAGATCAAACCATAAAGTGTTCACTTTCGAAGTCACCACTTCCATAACCCCACTTTAGCTAGGATCAGACATAAAAAAAAGCTTCTCCAAAGGTAATTACAGCTTCGTGAGGGATGGTATAAACAGCTTCATAGTCCCCTCACCCTCTGCAGGAACTGGCACCAACATCCAGAACTACACCAAAGCACTATACGAGCATTTATAAAGATGCATGGAATCAGGAATAACCGACAGGACTAAATAAACTCTATAACAAAAGGAAAAAAAAATTGCTGTTCAAGGCCAAGGAGCAAGTGCCCAACTGGAAGCAATGTCTCATTAAGCTGAACAAGCAAATAAGAGCACTATTGAAATCGTCTAAAGCAAATGTAGAGTCCCAGTTGACCACATCTACTGGAGATAATCATAAGGCCTTTTTCACATATGTCCGCAGCCTCAAAGGACGTACCCAGATCTGTTCAGAAATGGTGATCAAGGACATGACATATACAAATGCCATAGATATAGCAAACTTGCTGGGTGACAGACAAAGATATTCCTTTGGAAATTAAATGGGTGCCAGATCGAAGGATTGCCTTACTATAGCAAAAACATGATGAAGAAATGAGACAAAGTTATTCATCTAAGTACCTTGGTCTCTTATAAACATATCTGTCTCAAGAGAAGTACCATTTATTACATCTGAGGTGGGAGCAACTTTTTCTGCCAAACGCTTCTATGGTGCATATTCAATGCTAAATTGTATAATTACACTACATTAGATCATATGATCGCACCAGTAAAGTCATCATCTTAAAATATTAGCCATATATATCTTCATAATTTTCAAGAAGTGACTACATATGCCAAAGCAAATAAATGAGTAAACAAATAAACCAATATTCAAATAACACGGTGAAAATATGGCATCAAATGGTAAACAAATGTGCAGTATCATTATTTCTAATGTAGCGAATGTAAGCTATTAATACACAGATATATTTACTAATAGCAGTGAAAAGGCTGATAAAATCATTTGTAATCTATAATATTGTTACAGCAGTGCTCGAGTTTATCAGTAGTGATGTCATTATGCTAAATGAATAAGCAAAATAAAGGGATTCAAATTCCTTTGAAAATTACTTGAAATGGATTTTTTAATTAATTCGCTTGTTTTCACAATGAATAGTCAAAGTCAAAAATGTTTTATAACCAGACAACACACATTTCCTAAAATAATGCTGTGCTGCAACTTAAAAATATTCTTGCACAGGATCAAGATACAGTAGGCCCACTTCTACCAGTATTATTAATTTTACTAACTCCATGGTCACACAACCATAGAGTTAAAAGAAGCACTCTGTGAGACAAAAAAAAAAAATCATGGAAACTGCAGTCACATTCTAAGAACTGGAAATTTGGGTGGTATTATGTAACACTGAGAAACCAGACTGACCTTTTAGACATCCATGGGTAAACCATTTTAGTAAAGCTCTTCAACAAAAATCTGCATCAAACTACTTCCTGGTGTCAAGAAGTAGCAAGCAATACATACTATGAGGTCATACAGGAACTGTATATATTAGTGGGAGGTTGGCATAATGATTAAGGTGCTTACCTTTTAAGCACAAGGTGCAGGGGTTGATTCTCACATGGTGTAACTGATTTGGATTAAAATAGCTCACAACAGCAGCTAGCCTAGTGCTGATATATGAACCTAAGTAAAATGCAAGATAATTAGGAAATATTTTGTAGGCTCTGTCTTCTTCTATGACTCTCATAATGATATTTTTAGCTAAGAAGTTCCGAACAATACAAACCCCTGTTTACTTCTACTGTATCTGCCTCAGAACGATCGCTGACACTCTTCACCCTTCCAAAGCAGGGATACACAACATGCTGTCATTCACGCATACATATATACTCAGAAACACACTAGTTTCACTCACGCAAACATGGTTACACTCGCAGACAGAAACGGATACAAACACACACGCACATACTTAACTTCTTTTTCTAATTCACACATCACTGTCATACTCCTTAATTAGCAAAACCACTAACTGCTCCACCAATCTCACTCGAACTCTCATGCACGCATACACTCACACTCTGAGACAAACAGAAACCCACACACTCTCTTCTGTTGCCTTTAAATTTCTTATTTCCTTAGTTTACACTGGCTAAGTAGTGAAAGTGTTTTTTAACCATGCTTAAAATAACGACACCTCATGTTTATTACAGTGTGAGGTTCACGGCAGCCGAACAGTCACTCCTGGCGTCAGTGACAAGAGAATATAGATTTTTTGAAAGGGTCTAGACTTTTGCCTTACAAGTTAGGTCTGCACAGAAATGGTTTGCTGGGGAATGACTACGGACTTCAGACACAAAACAGTGGCATACGTTTCAGTTGTACACATCTCTCCACTAGTGCACGCAAACACAAATTGTGAGATCTGAGCAACTAAGTTTATATGAGCAACCTTTAAAATGTAACCATATGTCTGACTAGTTTTAGCTTGTCCTGTTTGTTTATACTAAGACACACAAGCTTCACACATGTGCAAGAACAAAAAAAAAACTCCTTTACCCAATTATTAAAGTCTGCTCGGACGGAACTCTCAATAGCCATTAAAAACCATTATCAGCAAAGAAAATTTAACGCAATCACGTTAGGGAAGGTTACTTACTCAACACATAAAAAAACAGTAATGAGCATAGCATAGCATATTTATGGGGAAAAAAACATAATGGAGATCTGAATTAGACACATACCTAATGTAAAACAAAAATCGGCATTGGAAAACTTGTGGTACAAGGAGGTATGGTAGTAATCCCTCAACAAAACAGAGGCATCCAGCAACTGCACTGAATAGGGTAGTTCGCAAAGTCACTGAGCATCGCATTTTTATTGGCTGCAGGAAGAATAATTAAAACATCTCATGCATAGTTAATTTATGGGGGCGTTCACAGGGCGAAAGGACTTCAAGGAGGTCTTTCCTGGGCAGTCTTCGGCAGCAATTGAGAAAAAAAAAGAAAAACATTAAAGGGCATTATTAGCAAATGGATCGAGCACCCATACATTCTCTAGAGCTCTGCGAGACTGTTTTATGCTTCAAGATGGCTCAGAATACCGGAGCAGTAAGAACGGCCAACGAAAAAATTGTTAATATCGTGAATTCTGAAAGAAGAAGGGGTATAACTGAGCGATACATTGAAAAGATGGGGGAAAATAGGAACTAGGAAATGAGAAAACAATCAAAGAAGCACGTAGTGGTCATTTAAAGAAAGCTGTGGTGAACAGTGCCATCTTGAGGCTTGCTAGCATAGTGGTTAAGGCGCTTGTTTTGTAGACTGCAGGTTGTGGGTTTGAATTGTTGGTTTTGCAAATGACATGACATAATCCTTTTAACCAGGAGAGGGCCTATTATAGCAATAACCCACGCCTGGGTGTGGGTAATGCTAAATTTACCCACGGTTGGCGTGGTTTGGTCCCGAGGGCAAAGCCCGAGGGACCAAACAAAGCCAACCGTGGGGAAATTTAGCATTACCCACACCCAGAAGTGTTATTGCTATATATGACATTATTTAAGAAAAGAAACTATTACTTTTCTTAAATAATGGTATAGTATAATGCCTGTTTACTGCCCTTCTGCAGATGTCTGGCATCCGCGGCAGTTCTGATGTACTGCGCGCCTGCGCAGTACATCAGAGCTGTGGGCAAAAGCAACGGAGAAAGCAAGATCTCCGTTGCTTTTTTTTAGTGTCTCGCTATGTTAAATGAGGGCGACCGGACCTTTTTCCATTAGTATAACTCGATTTACAACGGGCACGCTGGCCAATCAGTGTGCACGTTTTGGGGGGGTCATGGTATAATTAAAGTTTCCTTACTTCACAGCTCCCAAAGGCGTAACTTGTGTGACTAGTTTTGGCAAGACAAACCAAATGAAGATAATTTATTGAAGCAGCAAAGGTTTGCAGATGCTACAACACACTCGGGGTTCAGTTCCCTGAGCAAGTCACTGTTTTGCCAGTGTAGCGGCCATATACTGGGCAATATGGCACCATATGTCATAGCTACCTATGCCCTAATTGAATGGGTTGGGTGTGACGAAAGATCCAAAAAATGCAAATTGTATCACCCTGTTGAAAGGCAAAGAACAACAATGAGCAAATACGTTTAAAAAAGACAACATGAGATGGGTGGCACGTCTGGCTCTGTAGCTCAGGGGTTAGCACACTGGTCTTGTAAACCAAGGGTCATGAGTACAAATCTCAACAGGGCCTATGGCTTCTTTTCCTCCTATGTGCTAAAGGGCAGGTGCTTTTAGACACTGTTTTCTGGGTGCAGCATTCAGAAGGTAGAGTGTGCTAACTCAATTCTACCTCACAATGAAGTACAACATTTTTGCTGCTCAACCTCTTGCTATTGCTTGCCAATCAACTCCACGGACAATGTAGCATTTTGATAGACTTTTGTCAGCAGCTCTTTTTCAGACATGACACTTAATTGTGTTCCAGTCTAGATGTATGCATACTGCCAAAGCTTTGCGTAACTTTTTAGGAGATCCAAAAACATCACCTTCCTGGCCGAAAGAAACAGAGCATCATGAAGGAATTTAAGTCACAGGTTCAGAGAAATGAATGTAATTCGGATCAGCATTTCCAGTGGAGAGTTGAGCTTAAGGTCTGACCTCTGTCTTGCCTCACAGCTCCAGAATGACTGTGCTCAATTCTGATTTCCATTCGTATTCATTTCAAGTGCTGTCTGCTGTCCTGACATCTGGGTAACTTTTTTTCTGCTGCTCCGCTTTTCCTCTTAAGAACTTGCAGAATGACTGGTTACACTGGCCTAGTCACAAACTGTCCCCCCACGGTCATGCCTTCCCTTCATTTTGGGGAGTGCATTGCAGAAGAGTGAGCCGAGTAGAGCCTATTCAATTACTGTGTTAACAGTCGGAAAAAAAAAAAAAGGGAATGACTGATGAAGAAATTCTTTCTTCAAGAAAGCTGTGGTGAACAGTGCCTTCTTGAGGCTTGCTAGCATAGTGGTTAAGGTGCTGGTTTTGTAGACTGCAGGTTGTGGGTTTGAATTGTTGGACTACTTGCTAGAAGTGAATGTGCTTCAGCTGTCCCAACACCCATAGTCAGATGGATTTTAGTCCTGCACTTTCAAAGAAATTTTCCACCTTGTTTCTAGCATAAAGACATATAGCATTTTTTCCTGCTTAGACTCATGCGGTTGCTTGTCATCAGTGTCACAGAGAGTGCAGCACCTTAGTCCGTGTTGTCAGCATCTCTGGCCAGACCGCATGCAGTCTGGATCCTTACTTACTTACTGCTAATACTACGACCACCTTCTAGTGATTCAGAAAGTGACGTCTTGAAAACTATGTCCCGTATTGCAAGCAAAAAACTATGCAGATGCATGCAGTTTTGCAAATGACATGACATAATCCTTTTAACCAGGAGAGGGCCTATTTAAAGTTTCCTTACTTCACAGCTCCCAAAGGCGTAACTTGTGTGACTAGTTTTGGCAAGACAAACCAAATGAAGATAATTTATTGAAGCAGCAAAAGTTTGCAGACGCTACAACGCACTCGGGTTTCAGTTCCCTGAGCAAGTCACTGTTTTGCCAGTGTATCCGGCCATATACTGGGCAATATGGCACCATATGTCATAGCTACCTATGCCCTTATGGAATGGGTTGGGTGTGACGAAAGATCCGAAAAATGCAAATTGTATCACCCTTTTGAAAGGCAAAGAACAACAATGAATAAATATGTTTAAAAAAGGCAACATGAGATGTGTAGCACATTTGGCTCTGTAGCTCAGGGGTTAAAGCACTGGTCTTGTAAACTAGTGGGCATGGGTTTGAATCTCATTAGGGCCTCAGGCTTCTTTTCTTCCTATGTGCTAAAGGGCAGGTGCTTTTAGACACTGTTTTCTGGGTGCAGCATTCAGAAGGTAGAGTGTGCTAACTCAATTCTACCTCATAATGAAGTACAGCATTTTTGCTGCTCAACCTCTTGCTATTGCTTGCCAATCAACTCCACGGACACTGTAGCATTGTGATAGACTTTTGTCAGCAGCTCTTTTTCAGACATGACACTTAATTGTGTTCCAATCCAGATGCATGCATACTGCCAAAGCTTTGCGTAACTTTTTAGGAGATCCGAAAGCATCACCTTCCTGGCCAAAAGAAACAGAGCATCATGAAGGAATTTAAGTCACAGGTTCAGAGAACTGAATGTAATTCGGATCAGCATTCCCAGTGGAGAGTTGAGCTTAAGGTCTGACCTCTGTCTTGCCTAACACCTCCAGAATGACTGTGCTCAATTCTGATTTCCATTCGTATTCATTTCAAGTGCTGTCTGCTGTCCTGACATCTGGGTAACTTTTTTTCTGCTGCTCCGCTTTTCCTCTTAAGAACTTGCAGAATGACTGGTTACACTGGCCTAGTCACAAACTGTCCCCCCACGGTCATACCTAGCCTTCATTTTGGGGAATGCATTGCAGAAGAGTGAGCCGAGTAGAGCCTATTCAATTACTCTAACAGTAGAAAAAAAAAAAACAGGGAATGACTGATGAAGAAATTCATTCTTAAAGAAAGCTGTGGTGACCAGTGCCATCTTGAGGTTTGCTAGCATAGTGGTTAAGTTGCTGGTTTTGTAGACTGCAGGCTGTGGGTTTGAATTGTTGGGCTTCCTGCTAAAAGTGAATGTGCTTCAACTGTCCCAACACCCATGGTCAGATGGATTTTAGTCCTGCACTTTCAAAGAAATTTTCCACCTTGTTTCTAGTATAAAGACATATAGCATTTTTTCCTGCTTAGACTCTTGCGGTTGCTTGTCATCAGTGTCACAGAGAGTGCAGCACCTTAGTCCGTGTTGTCAGCATCTCTGGCCAGACCGCATGCAGTCTGGATCCTTACTTACTTACTGCTAAAGCTACGACCACCTTCTAGTGATTCAGAAAGTGACGTCTTGAAAACTATGTCCCGTATTGCAAGCAAAAAACTATGCAGATGCATGCAGTTTTGTAAATGACATGACATAATCCTTTTAACGAGGAGAGGGCCTATTTAAAGTTTCCTTCCTTCACAGCTCCTAAAGGCGTAACTTGTGTGACTAGTTTAGACAAGACAAACCAAATGAAGATAATTTATTGAAGCAGCAAAAGTTTGCAGACGCTACAACGCACTCGGGTTTCAGTTCCCTGAGCAAGTCACTGTTTTGCCAGTGTATCCGGCCATATACTGGGCAATATGGCACCATATGTCATAGCTACCTATGCCCTTATGGAATGGGTTGGGTGTAATGAAAGATCCAAAAAATGCAAATTGTAACACCCTGTTGAAAGGCTAAGAACAACAATGAGCAAATACGTTTAAAAAAGGCCACATGAGATGGGTGGTATGTTTGGCTCTGTAGCTCAGGGGTTAGAGCACTGGTCTTGTAAACCAGGGGTCATGAGTTCAAATCTCATTAGGGCCTATGGCTTCTTTTCCTCCTATGTGCTAAAGGGCAGTTGCTTTTAGACACTGTTTTCTGGGTGCAGCATTCAGAAGGTAGAGTGTGCTAACTCAATTCTACCTCACAATGAAGTACAGCGTTTTTGCTGCTCAACCTCTTGCTATTGCTTGCCAATCAACTCCACGGAAACTGTAGCATTTTGATAGACTTTTGTCAGCAGCTCTTTTTCAGACATGAGACTTAATTGTGTTCTAGTCCAGATGCATGCAAACTGCCAAAGCTTTGTGTAACTTTTTAGGAGATCCGAAAGCATCACCTTCCTGGCCGAAAGAAACAGAGCATCATGAAGGGATTTAAGTCACAGGTTCAGAGAACTGAATGTAATTCGGATCAGCATTCCCAGTGGAGAGTTGAGCTTAAGGTCTGACCTCTGTCTTGCCTCACAGCTCCAGAATGACTGTGCTCAGTTCTGATTTCCATTCGTATTCATTTCAAGTGCTGTCTGCTGTGCTGACATCTGGGTAACTTTTTTTCTGCTGCTCCACTTTTCCTCTTAAGAACTTGCAGAATGCCTGGTTACACTGGCCTAGTCACAAACTGTCCCCCCACGGTCATGCCTAGCCTTCATTTTGGGGAATGCATTGCAGAAGAGTGAGCCGAGTAGAGGCTATTCAATTACTCTAACAGTAGAAAAAAAAAAGACAGGGAATGACTGATGAGGAAATTCTTTCTTAAAGAAAGCTGTGGTGAACTGTGCCATCTTGAGGCTTGCTAGCATAGGTGTTAAGGTGCTGGTTTTGTAGACTGCAGGTTGTGGGTTTGAATCCTTGGGCTTCTTGCAAGAAGTGAATGTGCTTCAGCTGTCCTAACACCCATAGTCAGATGGATTTTAGTCCTGCACTTTCAAAGAAATTTTCCACCTTGTTTCTAGCATAAAGGCATACAGCATTTTTTCCTGCTTAGACTCTTGCGGTTGCTTGTCATCAGTGTCACAGAGAGTGCAGCACCTTAGTCCGTGTTGTCAGCATCTCTGGCCAGACCGCATGCAGTCTGGATCCTTACTTACTTACTGCTAAAGCTACGACCACCTTCTAGTGATTCAGAAAGTGGCGTCTTGAAAACTATGTCCCGTATTGCAAGCAAAGGACTATGCAGATGCATGCAGTTTTGCAAATGACATGACATAATCCTTTTAAGCAGGAGAGGGCCTATTTGAAGTTTCCTTACTTCACAGCTCCCAAAGGCGTAACTTGTGTGACTAGTTTTGGCAAGACAAACCAAATGAAGATAATTTATTGAAGCAGCAAAAGTTTGCAGACGCTACAACACACTCGGGTTTCAGTTCCCTGAGCAAGTCACTGTTTTGCCAGTGTATCCGGCCATATACTGGGCAATATGGCACCATATGTCATAGCTACCTATGCCCTTATGGAATGGGTTGGGTGTGACGAAAGATCCGAAAAATGCGAATTGTATCACCCTGTTGAAAGGCAAAGAACAACAATGAACAAATACGTTTGAAAAAGGCAACATGAGATGTGTGGCATGTCTGGCTCTGTAGCTCAGGGGTTAGAGCACTGGTTCTGTAAACCAGGGGTCATGAGTTCAAATCTCATTAGGGCCTCTGGCTTCTTTTCCTCCTATGTGCTAAAGGGCAGGTGCTTTTAGACACTGTTTTCTGGGTGCAGCATTCAGAAGGTAGAGTGTGCTAACTCAATTCTACCTCACAATGAAGTACAGCGTTTTTGCTGCTCAACCTCTTGCTATTGCTTGCCAATCAGCTCCACGGACACTGTAGCATTTTGATAGACTTTTGTCAGCAGCTCTTTTTCAGACATGACACTTAATTGTGTTCCAGTCCAGATGCATGCATACTGCCAAAGCTTTGCGTAACTTTTTAGGAGATCCGAAAGCATCACCTTCCTGGCCGAAAGAAACAGAGCATCATGAAGGGATTTAAGTCACAGGTTCAGAGAACTGAATGTAATTCGGATCAGCATTCCCAGTGGAGAGTTGAGCAGTCAAACGTTTGCCAGATAGTATCCATCATCTGTCAAGTTGTATTGATGCAGTAGCACTTCTTGAGCTGAGTCGTGGCACCCTTTTACACATAACTCCTCACACTGTCATTGACATCAGTTCCCATGCTGATAGAGTTGGAGTGGCAGGATCAAACAACAAGGCCGGTTAGCTCAGTTGGTTAGAGTTTGGTGCTAATAACGCCAAGGTCGTGGGTTCGATCCCCGTACGGGCCAGCTGCATTTTGGTGGGGTAATGTGCACATAATTAGTACTATGACCTGTCACAGCGACAGTCAGACAGGGCCAGCCAGGGTTCGACCTGTATCTCACAGTCACAGCCTGACAGGGCCCGCCTTCAGGCCTGAACTCGGCTCCACAGACCTGTGAAACTCTGCCTGTTACCCTCATGTCTGGAAGCAACTCGGCTTAAGGTCTGACCTCTGTCTTGCCTCACAGCTCCAGAATGACTGTGCTCAGTTCTGATTTCCATTCGTATTCATTTCAAGTGCTGTCTGCTGTGCTGACATCTGGGTAACTTTTTTTCTGCTGCTCCACTTTTCCTCTTAAGAACTTGCAGAATGCCTGGTTACACTGGCCTAGTCACAAACTGTCTCCCCACGGTCATGCCTAGCCTTCATTTTGGGGAATGCATTGCAGAAGAGTGAGCCGAGTAGAGCCTATTCAATTACTCTAACAGTAGAAAAAAAAAAGACAGGGAATGACTGATGAGGAAATTCTTTCTTAAAGAAAGCTGTGGTGAACTGTGCCATCTTGAGGCTTGCTAGCATAGGTGTTAAGGTGCTGGTTTTGTAGACTGCAGGTTGTGGGTTTGAATCCTTGGGCTTCTTGCAAGAAGTGAATGTGCTTCAGCTGTCCTAACACCCATAGTCCGATGGATTTTAGTCCTGCACTTTCAAAGAAATTTTCCACCTTGTTTCTAGCATAAAGGCATACAGCATTTTTTCCTGCTTAGACTCTTGCGGTTGCTTGTCATCAGTGTCACAGAGAGTGCAGCACCTTAGTCCGTGTTGTCAGCATCTCTGGCCAGACCGCATGCAGTCTGGATCCTTACTTACTTACTGCTAAAGCTACGACCACCTTCTAGTGATTCAGAAAGTGGCGTCTTGAAAACTATGTCCCGTATTGCAAGCAAAGGACTATGCAGATGCATGCAGTTTTGCAAATGACATGACATAATCCTTTTAAGCAGGAGAGGGCCTATTTGAAGTTTCCTTACTTCACAGCTCCCAAAGGCGTAACTTGTGTGACTAGTTTTGGCAAGACAAACCAAATGAAGATAATTTATTGAAGCAGCAAAAGTTTGCAGACGCTACAACGCACTCGGGTTTCAGTTCCCTGAGCAAGTCACTGTTTTGCCAGTGTATCCGGCCATATACTGGGCAATATGGCACCATATGTCATAGCTACCTATGCCCTTATGGAATGGGTTGGGTGTGACGAAAGATCCGAAAAATGCGAATTGTATCACCCTGTTGAAAGGCAAAGAACAACAATGAACAAATACGTTTGAAAAAGGCAACATGAGATGTGTGGCATGTCTGGCTCTGTAGCTCAGGGGTTAGAGCACTGGTTCTGTAAACCAGGGGTCATGAGTTCAAATCTCATTAGGGCCTCTGGCTTCTTTTCCTCCTATGTGCTAAAGGGCAGGTGCTTTTAGACACTGTTTTCTGGGTGCAGCATTCAGAAGGTAGAGTGTGCTAACTCAATTCTACCTCACAATGAAGTACAGTGTTTTTGCTGCTCAACCTCTTGCTATTGCTTGCCAATCAGCTCCACGGACACTGTAGCATTTTGATAGACTTTTGTCAGCAGCTCTTTTTCAGACATGACACTTAATTGTGTTCCAGTCCAGATGCATGCATACTGCCAAAGCTTTGCGTAACTTTTTAGGAGATCTGAAAGCATCACCTTCCTGGCCGAAAGAAACAGAGCATCATGAAGGGATTTAAGTCACAGGTTCAGAGAACTGAATGTAATTCGGATCAGCATTCCCAGTGGAGAGTTGAGCAGTCAAACGTTTGCCAGATAGTATCCATCATCTGTCAAGTTGTATTGATGCAGTAGCACTTCTTGAGCTGAGTCGTGGCACCCTTTTACACATAACTCCTCACACTGTCATTGACATCAGTTCCCATGCTGATAGAGTTGGAGTGGCAGGATCAAACAACAAGGCAGGTTAGCTCAGTTGGTTAGAGCGTGGTGCTAATAACGCCAAGGTCGTGGGTTCGATCCCCGTACGGGCCAGCTGCATTTTGGTGGGGTAATGTGCACATAATTAGTACTATGACCTGTCACAGCGACAGTCAGACAGGGCCAGCCAGGGTTCGACCTGTATCTCACAGTCACAGCCTGACAGGGCCCGCCTTCAGGCCTGAACTCGGCTCCACAGACCTGTGAAACTCTGCCTGTTACCCTCATGTCTGGAAGCAACTCGGCTTAAGGTCTGACCTCTGTCTTGCCTCACAGCTCCAGAATGACTGTGCTCAATTCTGATTTCCATTCGTATTCATTTCAAGTGCTGTCTGCTGTGCTGACATCTGGGTAACTTTTTTTCTGCTGCTCCACTTTTCCTCTTAAGAACTTGCAGAATGCCTGGTTACACTGGCCTAGTCACAAACTGTCCCCCCACGGTCATGCCTAGCCTTCATTTTGGGGAATGCATTGCAGAAGAGTGAGCCGAGTAGAGCCTATTCAATTACTCTAACAGTAGAAAAAAAAAGACAGGGAATGACTGATGAGGAAATTCTTTCTTAAAGAAAGCTGTGGTGAACTGTGCCATCTTGAGGCTTGCTTGCATAGGTGTTAAGGTGCTGGTTTTGTAGACTGCAGGTTGTGGGTTTGAATCCTTGGGCTTCTTGCAAGAAGTGAATGTGCTTCAGCTGTCCTAACACCCATAGTCCGATGGATTTTAGTCCTGCACTTTCAAAGAAATTTTCCACCTTGTTTCTAGCATAAAGGCATACAGCATTTTTTCCTGCTTAGACTCTTGCGGTTGCTTGTCATCAGTGTCACAGAGAGTGCAGCACCTTAGTCCGTGTTGTCAGCATCTCTGGCCAGACCGCATGCAGTCTGGATCCTTACTTACTGCTAAAGCTACGACCACCTTCTAGTGATTCAGAAAGTGGCGTCTTGAAAACTATGTCCCGTATTGCAAGCAAAGGACTATGCAGATGCATGCAGTTTTGCAAATGACATGACATAATCCTTTTAAGCAGGAGAGGGCCTATTTGAAGTTTCCTTACTTCACAGCTCCCAAAGGCGTAACTTGTGTGACTAGTTTTGGCAAGACAAACCAAATGAAGATAATTTATTGAAGCAGCAAAAGTTTGCAGACGCTACAACGCACTCGGGTTTCAGTTCCCTGAGCAAGTCACTGTTTTGCCAGTGTATCCGGCCATATACTGGGCAATATGGCACCATATGTCATAGCTACCTATGCCCTTATGGAATGGGTTGGGTGTGACGAAAGATCCGAAAAATGCGAATTGTATCACCCTGTTGAAAGGCAAAGAACAACAATGAACAAATACGTTTGAAAAAGGCAACATGAGATGTGTGGCACGTCTGGCTCTGTAGCTCAGGGGTTAGAGCACTGGTCTTGTAAACCAGGGGTCATGAGTTCAAATCTCATCAGGGCCTGTGGCTTCTTTTCCTCCTATGTGCTAAAGGGCAGGTGCTTTTAGACACTGTTTTCTGGGTGCAGCATTCAGAAGGTAGAGTGTGCTAACTCAATTCTACCTCACAATGAAGTACAGCGTTTTTGCTGCTCAACCTCTTGCTATTGCTTGCCAATCAGCTCCACGGGCACTGTAGCATTTTGATAGACTTTTGTCAGCAGCTCGTTTTCAGACATGACACTTAATTGTGTTCCAGTCCAGATGCATGCATACTGCCAAAGCTTTGCGTAACTTTTTAGGAGATCCGAAAGCATCACCTTCCTGGCCGAAAGAAACAGAGCATCATGAAGGGATTTAAGTCACAGGTTCAGAGAACTGAATGTAATTCGGATCAGCATTCCCAGTGGAGAGTTGAGCAGTCAAACGTTTGCTAGATAGTATCCATCATCTTTCAAGTTGTATTGATGCAGTAGCACTTCTTGAGCTGAGTCGTGGCACCCTTTTACACATAATTCCTCACACTGTCATTGACATCAGTTACCATGCTGATAGAGTTGGAGTGGCAGGATCAAACAACAAGGCAGGTTTGTTCAGTTGGATAGAGCGTGGTGCTAATAACGCCAAGGTTGTGGGTTCTATCCCCGTACGGGCCAGCTGCATTTTGGTGGGGTAATGTGCACATAATTAGTACTATGACCTGTCACAGCGACAGTCAGACAGGGCCAGCCAGGGTTCGACCTGTATCTCACAGTCACAGCCTGACAGGGCCCGCCTTCAGGCCTGAACTCGGCTCCACAGACCTGTGAAACTCTGCCTGTCACCCTCATGTCTGGAAGCAACTCGGCTTAAGGTCTGACCTCTGTCTTGCCTCACAGCTCCAGAATGACTGTGCTCAATTCTGATTTCCATTCGTATTCATTTCAAGTGCTGTCTGCTGTCCTGACATCTGGGTAACTTTTTTTCTGCTGCTCCACTTTTCCTCTTAAGAACTTGCAGAATGACTGGTTACACTGGCCTAGTCACAAACTGTCCCCCCACGGTCATGCCTTCCCTTCATTTTGGGGAGTGCATTGCAGAAGAGTGAGCCGAGTAGAGCCTATTCAATTACTGTGTTAACAGTCGGAAAAAAAAAAAAAGGGAATGACTGATGAAGAAATTCTTTCTTCAAGAAAGCTGTGGTGAAATGTGCCATCTTGAGGCTTGTTAGCAGAGTGGTTAAGGTGCTGGTTTTGTAGACTGCAGGTTGTGGGTTTGAATCCTTGGGCTTCTTGCGAGAAGTGAATGTGCTTCAGCTGTCCCAACACCCATAGTCAGATGGATTTTAGTCCTGCACTTTCAAAGAAATTTTCCACCTTGTTTCTAGCATAAAGGCATACAGCATTTTTTCCTGCTTAGACTCTTGCGGTTGCTTGTCATCAGTGTCACAGAGAGTGCAGCACCTTAGTCCGTGTTGTCAGCATCTCTGGCCAGACCGCATGCAGTCTGGATCCTTACTTACTTACTGCTAAAGCTACGACCACCTTCTAGTGATTCAGAAAGTGGCGTCTTGAAAACTATGTCCCGTATTGCAAGCAAAGGACTATGCAGATGCATGCAGTTTTGCAAATGACATGACATAATCCTTTTAAGCAGGAGAGGGCCTATTTGAAGTTTCCTTACTTCACAGCTCCCAAAGGCGTAACTTGTGTGACTAGTTTTGGCAAGACAAACCAAATGAAGATAATTTATTGAAGCAGCAGAAGTTTGCAGGCGCTACAACGCACTCGGGTTTCAGTTCCCTGAGCAAGTCACTGTTTTGCCAGTGTATCCGGCCATATACTGGGCAATATGGCACCATATGTCATAGCTACCTATGCCCTTATGGAATGGGTTGGGTGTGACGAAAGATCCGAAAAATGCGAATTGTATCACCCTGTTGAAAGGCAAAGAACAACAATGAACAAATACGTTTGAAAAAGGCAACATGAGATGTGCAGCACGTCTGGCTCTGTAGCACAGGGGTTGGAGCACTGGTCTTGTAAACCAGGGTTCATGAGTTCAAATCTCATCAGGGCCTGTGGCTTCTTTTCCTCCTATGTGCTAAAGGGCAGGTGCTTTTAGACACTGTTTTCTGGGTGCAGCATTCAGAAGGTAGAGTGTGCTAACTCAATTCTACCTCACAATGAAGTACAGCGTTTTTGCTGCTCAACCTCTTGCTATTGCTTGCCAATCAGCTCCACGGACACTGTAGCATTTTGATAGACTTTTGTCAGCAGCTCTTTTTCAGACATGACACTTAATTGTGTTCCAGTCCAGATGCATGCATACTGCCAAAGCTTTGCGTAACTTTTTAGGAGCTCCGAAAGCATCACCTTCCTGGCCGAAAGAAACAGAGCATCATGAAGGGATTTAAGTCACAGGTTCAGAGAACTGAATGTAATTCGGATCAGCATTCCCAGTGGAGAGTTGAGCAGTCAAACGTTTGCCAGATAGTATCCATCATCTGTCAAGTTGTATTGATGCAGTAGCACTTCTTGAGCTGAGTCGTGGCACCCTTTTACACATAACTCCTCACACTGTCATTGACATCAGTTCCCATGCTGATAGAGTTGGAGTGGCAAGATCAAACAACAAGGGCGGTTAGCTCAGTTGGTTAGAGCGTGGTGCTAATAACGCCAAGGTCGTGGGTTCGATCCCCGTATGGGCCAGCTGCATTTTGGTGGGGTAATGTGCACATAATTAGTACTATGACCTGTCACAGCGACAGTCAGACAGGGCCAGCCAGGGTTCGACCTGTATCTCACAGTCACAGCCTGACAGGGCCCGCCTTCAGGCCTGAACTCGGCTCCACA
>NC_056725.1:1541693093-1541724649 GCF_019279795.1 Protopterus annectens | reverse complement strand
CCCCGAAAAAAACAAATAAAATACGTTTGAAAAAGGCAACATGAGATATTCAGCACGTCTGGCTCTGTAGCTCAGGGGTTAGAGCACTGGTCTTATAAACCACGGTCATGAGTTCAAATCTCATCAGCGCCTGTGGCTTCTTTTCCTCCTATGTGCTAAAGGGCAGGTGCTTTTAGACACTGTTTTCTGGGTGCAGCATTCAGAAGGTAGAGTGTGCTAACTCAATTCTACCTCACAATGAAGTACAGCGTTTTTGCTGCTCAACCTCTTGCTATTGCTTGCCAATCAGCTCCACGGACACTGTAGCATTTTGATAGACTTTTGTCAGCAGCTCTTTTTCAGACATGACACTTAATTGTGTTCCAGTCCAGATGCATGCATACTGCCAAAGCTTTGCGTAACTTTTTAGGAGATCCGAAAGCATCACCTTCCTGGCCGAAAGAAACAGAGCATCATGAAGGGATTTAAGTCACAGGTTCAGAGAACTGAATGTAATTCGGATCAGCATTCCCAGTGGAGAGTTGAGCAGACAAACGTTTGCTAGATAGTATCCATCATCTGTCAAGTTGTATTGATGCAGTAGCACTTCTTGAGCTGAGTCGTGGCACCCTTCTACACATAATTCCTCACACTGTCATTGACATCAGTTACCATGCTGATAGAGTTGGAGTGGCAGGATCAAACAACAAGGCAGGTTAGCTCAGTTGGTTAGAGCGTGGTGCTAATAATGCCAAGGTCGCGGGTTCGATCCCCGTACGGACCAGCTGCATTTTGGTGGGGTAATGTGCACATAATTAGTACTATGACCTGTGACAGCGACAGTCAGACAGGGCCAGCCAGGGTTCGGCCTGTATCTCACAGTCACAGCCTGACAGGGCCCGCCTTCAGGCCTGAACTCGGCTCCACAGACCTGTGAAACTCTGCCTGTTACCCTCATGTCTGGAAGCAACTCGGCTTAAGGTCTGACCTCTGTCTTGCCTCACAGCTCCAGAATGACTGTGCTCAATTCTGATTTCCATTCGTATTCATTTCAAGTGCTGTCTGCTGTCCTGACATCTGGGTAACTTTTTTTCTGCTGCTCCACTTTTCCTCTTAAGAACTTGCAGAATGACTGGTTACACTGGCCTAGTCACAAACTGTCCCCCCACGGTCATGCCTTCCCTTCATTTTGGGGAGTGCATTGCAGAAGAGTGAGCCGAGTAGAGCCTATTCAATTACTGTGTTAACAGTCGGAAAAAAAAAAAAAAGGGAATGACTGATGAAGAAATTCTTTCTTCAAGAAAGCTGTGGTGAACAGTGCCATCTTGAGGCTTGCTAGCAGAGTGGTTAAGGTGCTGGTTTTGTAGACTGCAGGTTGCGGGTTTGGGCTTCTTGCGAGAAGTGAATGTGCTTCAGCTGTCCTAACACCCATAGTCAGATGGATTTTAGTCCTGCACTTTCAAAGAAATTTTCCACCTTGTTTCTAGCATAAAGGCATACAGCATTTTTTCCTGCTTAGACTCTTGCGGTTGCTTGTCATCAGTGTCACAGAGAGTGCAGCACCTTAGTCCGTGTTGTCAGCATCTCTGGCCAGACCGCATGCAGTCTGGATCCTTACTTACTTACTGCTAAAGCTACGACCACCTTCTAGTGATTCAGAAAGTGACGTCTTGAAAACTATGTCCCGTATTGCAAGCAAAGGACTATGCAGATGCATGCAGTTTTGCAAATGACATGACATAATCCTTTTAAGCAGGAGAGGGCCTATTTGAAGTTTCCTTACTTCACAGCTCCCAAAGGCGTAACTTGTGTGACTAGTTTTGGCAAGACAAACCAAATGAAGATAATTTATTGAAGCAGCAAAAGTTTGCAGACGCTACAACGCACTCGGGTTTCAGTTCCCTGAGCAAGTCACTGTTTTGCCAGTGTATCCGGCCATATACTGGGCAATATGGCACCATATGTCATAGCTACCTATGCCCTTATGGAATGGGTTGGGTGTGACGAAAGATCCGAAAAATGCGAATTGTATCACCCTGTTGAAAGGCAAAGAACAACAATGAACAAATACGTTTGAAAAAGGCAACATGAGATGTGCAGCACGTCTGGCTCTGTAGCTCAGGGGTTAGAGCACTGGTCTTTTAAACCAGGGTCATCAGTTCAAATCTCATTAGGGCCTGTGGCTTCTTTTCCTCCTATGTGCTAAAGGGCAGGTGCTTTTAGACACTGTTTTCTGGGTGCAGCATTCAGAAGGTAGAGTGTGCTAACTCAATTCTACCTCACAATGAAGTACAGCGTTTTTGCTGCTCAACCTCTTGCTATTGCTTGCCAATCAGCTCCACGGACACTGTAGCATTTTGATAGACTTTTGTCAGCAGCTCTTTTTCAGGCATGACACTTAATTGTGTTCCAGTCCAGATGCATGCATACTGCCAAAGCTTTGCGTAACTTTTTAGGAGATCCGAAAGCATCACCTTCCTGGCCGAAAGAAACAGAGCATCATGAAGGGATTTAAGTCACAGGTTCAGAGAACTGAATGTAATTCGGATCAGCATTCCCAGTGGAGAGTTGAGCAGTCAAACGTTTGCTAGATAGTATCCATCATCTGTCAAGTTGTATTGATGCAGTAGCACTTCTTGAGCTGAGTCGTGGCACCCTTCTACACATAATTCCTCACACTGTCATTGGCATCAGTTCCCATGCTGATAGAGTTGGAGTGGCAGGATCAAACAACAAGGCAGGTTAGCTCAGTTGGTTAGAGCGTGGTGCTAATAACGCCAAGGTCGTGGGTTCGATCCCCGTATGGGCCAGCTGCATTTTGGTGGGGTAATGTGCACATAATTAGTACTATGACCTGTGACAGCGACAGTCAGACAGGGCCAGCCAGGGTTCGACCTGTATCTCACAGTCACAGCCTGACAGGGCCCGCCTTCAGGCCTGAACTCGGCTCCACAGACCTGTGAAACTCTGCCTGTTACCCTCATGTCTGGAAGCAACTCGGCTTAAGGTCTGACCTCTGTCTTGCCTCACAGCTCCAGAATGACTGTGCTCAATTCTGATTTCCATTCGTATTCATTTCAAGTGCTGTCTGCTGTCCTGACTTCTGGGTAACTTTTTTTCTGCTGCTCCACTTTTCCTCTTAAGAACTTGCAGAATGACTGGTTACACTGGCCTAGTCACAAACTGTCCCCCCACGGTCATGCCTTCCCTTCATTTTGGGAAGTGCATTGCAGAAGAGTGAGCCGAGTAGAGCCTATTCAATTACTGTGTTAACAGTCGGGAAAAAAAAAAAAGGGAATGACTGATGAAGAAATTCTTTCTTCAAGAAAGCTGTGGTGAACAGTGCCATCTAGAGGCTTGCTAGCATAGTGGTTAAGGTGCTGGTTTTGTAGACTGCAGGTTGTGGGTTTGAATCCTTGGGCTTTTTGCGAGAAGTGAATGTGCTTCAGCTGTCCCAACACCCATAGTCAGATGGATTTTAGTCCTGCACTTTCAAAGAAATTTTCCACCTTGTTTCTAGCATAAAGGCATACAGCATTTTTTCCTGCTTAGACTCTTGCGGTTGCTTGTCATCAGTGTCACAGAGAGTGCAGCACCTTAGTCCGTGTTGTCAGCATCTCTGGCCAGACCGCATGCAGTCTGGATCCTTACTTACTTACTGCTAAAGCTACGACCACCTTCTAGTGATTCAGAAAGTGACGTCTTGAAAACTATGTCCCGTATTGCAAGCAAAGGACTATGCAGATGCATGCAGTTTTGCAAATGACATGACATAATCCTTTTAAGCAGGAGAGGGCCTATTTGAAGTTTCCTTACTTCACAGCTCCCAAAGGCGTAACTTGTGTGACTAGTTTTGGCAAGACAAACCAAATGAAGATAATTTATTGAAGCAGCAAAAGTTTGCAGACGCTACAACGCACTCGGGTTTCAGTTCCCTGAGCAAGTCACTGTTTTGCCAGTGTATCCGGCCATATACTGGGCAATATGGCACCATATGTCATAGCTACCTATGCCCTTATGGAATGGGTTGGGTGTGACGAAAGATCCGAAAAATGCGAATTGTATCACCCTGTTGAAAGGCAAAGAACAACAATGAACAAATACGTTTGAAAAAGGCAACATGAGATGTGCAGCACGTCTGGCTCTGTACCTCAGGGGTTAGAGCACTGGTCTTATAAACCAGGGTCATGAGTTCAAATCTCATCAGGGCCTGTGGCTTCTTTTCCTCCTATGTGCTAAAGGGCAGGTGCTTTTAGACACTGTTTTCTGGGTGCAGCATTCAGAAGGTAGAGTGTGCTAACTCAATTCTACCTCACAATGAAGTACAGCGTTTTTGCTGCTCAACCTCTTGCTATTGCTTGCCAATCAGCTCCACGGACACTGTAGCATTTTGATAGACTTTTGTCAGCAGCTCTTTTTCAGACATGACACTTAATTGTGTTCCAGTCCAGATGCATGCATACTGCCAAAGCTTTGCGTAACTTTTTAGGAGATCCGAAAGCATCACCTTCCTGGCCGAAAGAAACAGAGCATCATGAAGAGGTTTAAGTCACAGGTTCAGAGAACTGAATGTAATTCGGATCAGCATTCCCAGTGGAGAGTTGAGCAGACAAACGTTTGCTAGATAGTATCCATCATCTGTCAAGTTGTATTGATGCAGTAGCACTTCTTGAGCTGAGTCGTGGCACCCTTTTACACATAATTCCTCACACTGTCATTGACATCAGTTCCCATGCTGATAGAGTTGGAGTGGCAGAATCAAACAACAAGGCAGGTTAGCTCAGTTGGTTAGAGCGTGGTGCTAATAACACCAAGGTCGCGGGTTCGATCCCCGTATGGGCCAGCTGCATTTTGGTGGGGTAATGTGCACATAATTAGTACCATGATTTGTAACAGCGACAGTCAGACAGAGCCAGCCAGGGTTCGACCTGTATCTCACAGTCACAGCCTGACAGGGCCCACCTTCAGACCTGAACTCGGCTCCACAGACCTGTGAAACACTGCCTGTTACCCTCATGTCTGGAAGCAATTTGGCTTAAGGTCTGACCTCTGTCTTGCCTCACAGCTCCAGAATGACTGTGCTCAATTCTGATTTCCATTCGTATTCATTTCAAGTGCTGTCTGCTGTCCTGACATCTGGGTAACTTTTTTTCTGCTGCTCCACTTTTCCTCTTAAGAACTTGCAGAATGACTGGTTACACTGGCTTAGTCACAAACTGTCCCCCCACGGTCATGCCTAGCCTTCATTTTGGGGAATGCATTGCAGAAGAGTGAGCCGACTAGAGCCTATTCAATTACTCTGCTAACAGTCGGAAAAAAAAAAAAAAGGGAATGACTGATGAAGAAATTCTTTCTTCAAGAAAGCTGTGGTGAATAGTGCCATCTAGAGGCATGCTAACATAGTGATTAAGATGCTGGTTTTGTAGACTGCAGGTTGTGGGTTTGAATCCTTGGGCTTCTTGCGAGAAGTGAATGTGCTTCAGCTGTTCTAACACCCATAGTCAGATGGATTTTAGTCCTGCACTTTCAAAGAAATTTTCCACCTTGTTTCTAGCATAAAGGCATACAGCATTTTTTTCCTGCTTAGACTCTTGCAGTTGCTTGTCATCAGTGTCACAGAGAGTGCAACACCTTAGTCCGTGTTGTCAGCATCTCTGGCCAGACCGCATGCAGTCTGGATCCTTACTTACTTATTGCTAAAGCTACGACCACCTTCTAGTGATTCAGAAAGTGACGTCTTGAAAACTATGCCCCGTATTGCAAGCAAAGGACTATGCAGATACATGCAGTTTTGCAAATGACATGACATAATCCTTTTAAGCAGGAGAGGGCCTATTTGAAGTTTCCTTACTTCACAGCTCCCAAAGGCGTAACTTGTGTGACTAGTTTTGGCAAGACAAACCAAATGAAGATAATTTATTGAAGCAGCAAAAGTTTGCAGATGCTACAACGCACTCGGGTTTCAGTTCCCTGAGCAAGTCACTGTTTTGCCAGTGTATCTGGCCATATACTGGGCAATATGGCAACATTTGTCATAGCTACCTATGCCCTTATGGAATGGGTTGGGTGTGACAAAAGATCTGAAAAATGCAAATTGTATCACCCTGTTGAAAGGCAAAGAACAACAATGAACAAATACGTTTAAAAAAGGCAACATGAGATAAGCAGCATGTCTGGCTCTGTAGCTCAGGGGTTAGAGCGCTGGTTTTGTAAACCAGGGGTCATGAGTTCAAATCTCATCAGAGCCTGTGGTTTCCTTTCCTCCTATGTGCTAAATGGCAGGTGCTTTTAGACACGGTTTTCTTGGTGCAGCATTCAGAAGGTAGAGTGTGCTAACTCAATTCTACCTCACAATGAAGTACAGCGTTTTTGCTGCTCAACCTCTTGCAATTGCTTGCCAATCAACTCCACGAACACTGTAGCATTTTGACAGACTTTTGTCAGCAGCTCTTTTTCAGACATGACACTTAATTGTGTTCCAGTCCAGATGCATGCATACTGCCAAAGCTTTGCGTCACTTTCTAGGAGATCCGAAAGCATCACCTTCCTGGCCGAAAGAAACAAAGCATAATGAAGGAATTTAAGTCACTGGTTCAGAGATTTGAATGTAATTTGGATCAGCATTCCCAGTGGAGAGTTGAGTAGTCAAACGTTTGCCAGATAGTATCCATCATCTGTCAAGGAGTATTGATGCAGTAGGACTTCTTGAACTGAGTCATGGCACCCTTTTACACATAACTCTTCACACTGTCATTGATATCAGTTCCAATGCTGATAGAGTTGGAGTGGCAGTGTCTAAAAACAGGGCTGGTTAGTTCAGTTGGTTAGAGTGTGGTGCTAATAACGCCAATGTTGCGGTTTCGATCCAAGTATGAATCAGCTACATTTTGGAGGGTCAATGTGCACATATATATCATGCAAAGGACTATGGAGATGAATGCAGTTTTGCAAATGGCATGACTTAATCCTTTTAACTGGGAGAGGGCCTATTTAAAGTTTCTTTAATTTATAGCTCGCAAAGCTGTAACTTGTGTGACTAGTTCTGGTAAGACAAACCAAATGAAGATAATTTATTGAAGCAGCAAAAGTTTGCAGACGCTACAACACACTCGGGTTTCAGTTCCCTGAGCAAGTCACTGTTTTGCCAGTGTATCCGGCCATATACTGGGCAATATGGCACCATATGTCATAGCTACCTATGCCCTTATGGAATGGGTTGGGTGTGACGAAAGATCCGAAAAATGCGAATTGTATCACCCTGTTGAAAGGCAAAGAACAACAATGAACAAATACGTTTGAAAAAGGCAACATGAGATGTGTGGCACATCTGGCTCTGTAGCTCAGGGGTTAGAGCACTGGTCTTGTAAACCAGGAGTCATGAGTTCAAATCTCCTCAGGGCCTGTGGCTTCTTTTCCTCCTATGTGCTAAAGGGCAGGTGCTTTTAGACACTGTTTTCTGGGTGCAGCATTCAGAAGGTAGAGTGTGCTAACTCAATTCTACCTCACAATGAAGTACAGCGTTTTTGCTGCTCAACCTCTTGCTATTGCTTGCCAATCAGCTCCACGGACACTGTAGCATTTTGATAGACTTTTGTCAGCAGCTTTTTCAGACATGACACTTAATTGTGTTCCAGTCCAGATGCATGCATACTGCCAAAGCTTTGCGTAACTTTTTAGGAGATCCGAAAGCATCACCTTCCTGGCCGAAAGAAACAGAGCATCATGAAGGGATTTAAGTCACAGGTTCAGAGAACTGAATGTAATTCGGATCAGCATTCCCAGTGGAGAGTTGAGCAGTCAAACGTTTGCCAGATAGTATCCATCATCTGTCAAGTTGTATTGATGCAGTAGCACTTCTTGAGCTGAGTCGTGGCACCCTTTTACACATAACTCCTCACACTGTCATTGACATCAGTTCCCATGCTGATAGAGTTGGAGTGGCAGGATCACACAACAAGGCTGGTTAGCTCAGTTGGTTAGAGCGTGGTGCTAATAACACCAAGATCGTGGGTTCGATCCCCGTATGGGCCAGCTGCATTTTGGTGGGGTAATGTGCACATAATTAGTACTATGACCTGTCACAGAGACAGCCAGCCAGGGTTCGACCTGTATCTCACAGTCACAGCCTGACAGGGCCCGCCTTCAGGCCTGAACTCGGCTCCACAGACCTGTGAAACTCTGCCTGTTACCCTCATGTCTGGAAGCAACTCAGCTTAAGGTCTGACCTCTGTCGTGCCTCACAGCTCCAGAATGACTGTGCTCAATTCTGATTTCCATTCATATTCATTTCAAGTGCTGTCTGCTGTCCTGACATCTGGGTAACTTTTTTTCTCCTGCTCCACTTTTCCTCTTAAGAACTTGCAGAATGACTGGTTACACTGGCCTAGTCACAAACTGTCCCCCCACGGTCATGCCTTCCCTTCATTTTGGGGAGTGCATTGCAGAAGAGTGAGCCGAGTAGAGCCTATTCAATTACTGTGTTAACAGTCGGAAAAAAAAAAAAAGGGAATGAATGATGAAGAAATTCTTTCTTCAAGAAAGCTGTGGTGTACAGTGCCATCTTGAGGCTTGCTAGCAGAGTGGTTAAGGTGCTGGTTTTGTAGACTGCAGGTTGCGGGTTTGGGCTTCTTGCGAGAAGTGAATGTGCTTCAGCTGTCCTAACACCCATAGTCAGATGGATTTTAGTCCTGCACTTTCAAAGAAATTTTCCACCTTGTTTCTAGCATAAAGGCATACAGCATTTTTTCCTGCTTAGACTCTTGCGGTTGCTTGTCGTCAGTGTCACAGAGAGTGCAGCACCTTAGTCCGTGTTGTCAGCATCTCTGGCCAGACCGCATGCAGTCTGGATCCTTACTTACTGCTAAAGCTACGACCACCTTCTAGTGATTCAGAAAGTGGCGTCTTGAAAACTATGTCCCGTATTGCAAGCAAAGGACTATGCAGATGCATGCAGTTTTGCAAATGACATGACATAATCCTTTTAAGCAGGAGAGGGCCTATTTGAAGTTTCCTTACTTCACAGCTCCCAAAGGCATAACTTGTGTGACTAGTTTTGGCAAGACAAACCAAATGAAGATAATTTATTGAAGCAGCAAAAGTTTGCAAACGCTACAACGCACTCGGGTTTCAGTTCCCTAAGCAAGTCACTGTTTTGCCAGTGTATCCGGCCATATACTGGGCAATATGGCACCATATGTCATAGCTACCTATGCCCTTATGGAATGGGTTGGGTGTGACGAAAGATCTGAAAAATGCAAATTGTATCACCCTGTTGAAAGGAAAAGAACAACAATGAACAAATACATTTAAAAAAAGCAACATCAGATGCATGGCATGTTTGCCTCTGTAGTGCAGAGGTTAGAGCACAGGTCTTATAAAACAGGTGTCATGAGTTCAAAACTATTTAGGGCTTATGGAATCTTTCCTTCCTATGTGTTACAAAGCAGGTGTTTTTTGGGTACAGCATTCAGAAGTTATTGTGTGCGATCTCAATTCTACCTCACAATGAAGTACACTGTTTTCTCTCCTGAAGAGTAGGGAAATACAGGCTCTGATGAGATTTGAACTCATGACCACTAGTCTACTCTGCAAAACCAGCACCATAATCACTATGCTAGTAAGCCTGAAGATGGCAGCATTGAGCACAGATTTCCTTAAGAAAAAATATCTTTTTCTGTCATCCCTTTACATGCTAATGGCGACTGAGCCTCAGATCAGGTCCTAACACTATTGCCTTGCACATTGCCCCCCTCCTACTCCCACCAAGGTTGGTGGCTGATACATGGATGAAACCCAGAACTTTGTTATTATTAGTGTACAAAGCTTTAACCAGCTGAGCTAACCTGCCAGGTCTCAAACCTCTTACTCAACCTCTATCATCAAGAGAACTGATGTCAATGACAGTGGGAACAATTACGTGTAAAGTGTGCCATGACTCAGCTCAGCAAGTGCTATTGTATCAATACTCCTTGACAGATGACAGATACTGTCTGCCAAATGTTTGACTAATCAACACTCCACCGAGAATACTGATCCAAATAACATTCAATTCTATGAACCTGTAACTAAAATTCCTCCATGATGCTCAATTTCTTTTGGCCAGGAAGGTGATGCTTTCAGAGTTACTAGAAAGTTTCTCCAAGCTTTGGCTCTATGAAAGAATCTGGCATGGAACTCAAATATGTGACCAGTCTGAAACAGAGTTTGCTGACAACAGTCTACCAAGATACTACAGTGTCTAGGGAGCTGACTGGCAAGCAATTGCAAGAGCCTGAGCAGCAAAGCAAGCAACTGCAAGAGCCTGAGCAGCAAAACTGCTGTACTTTATTGAGAGGTAGAAATGAAACGCACACACTAACTTCTGAATGCTGCATCCAGAAAAGTGTGTCTAAACCCACCTGCCCTTCCACACATAAGAGGAGTAGGGAAAACAGGCTCTGATGAGAGTTCAACCCATGACCACTGGTTTACAGGTCCAGTGCTCTAACCCCTGATATCACTTTTTTAAACATATTTGTTCTTTGGTGTTCTTTGACTTCAACAGGATGATACAATTTGCATTTTTTTGATCTTTCATCACTTACAACCCATTCCATAAGGGCATGTGTAGCTAAGACGAATGGTGCCATATTGCCCAGTATTTGGCCAGATACACAAGCAATCCAGTGACGTGCTCAGGGAACTGATAATTGATTGCACTGTGGCATCTGCAAGATTTTGCTGCCTCAGTAAATTATCTTCATTTGGTTTATCTTCCAAATGCGAGTCACACAAGTTGCACCTTTGGGTGCGGAGAAGTAAGGAACCTTTAAATAGGCCCTCTCCTGGTTAAAAGGATTATGTGATGTTATTTGCAAAACTGCATGCATCTGCATAGTCCTTTACGTGCAATACAGGAAATGGTTCAAAAGAAGTCACTTTCTGAATCACTAGAAGGTACTTGCAGCTTTAGGAGTAAGGATCCAGGCCGGGTCAGGTCTGGCCATGGATGCTGACAACACTGACCAAGGTGCTGCACTGTCCGTGCACACTGACGAGAAGTGACTGAAAGAGTCTAAGCACGAAAACATGCTGCATGTCTTTATGACAGAAACAGAGTTGAACATTTCTTTGAGAGTGCAGGACTAAAATCTAGTCAATAAAAGACATCTAACTGTGGCTGAAGCACATCCTTCTCAAGCAAGAGCTCATAGGATTCAAATTCATGGCTTCTAGTCTGTAAAACCAGCACTTTAACCACTGTGCTAGCAAACCTGAAAATGGCAGCAGTGAGCACAGCTTTCCTCAAGAAAAAATTTCTTTATCGGTCATCCCCTTTTGCATGCCAGTGGAGTGAGCCTCAGGTCATAACTCTATTTCCTTGCATGTTTTATCCCCCCCTGCAATGTTGTTGGTTCAGACAAGGATGAAATCCAGAACCTTGTTATTATTAGTATAATGCTTTAACTGACTGAGCTAACCAGCCAGGTCTCAAACCTATTTCTCAACCTCCATCATCAAGAGAACTGATGTCAATGACAGTGGGAACAATTATGTGTAAAGGGTGCCTTGACTCTGCTCAACAAGTGCTACTGTATCAATACTCCTTGACAGATACTGTCTGTCAAATGTTTGACTATTCAACTCTCCACTGAAAATGCTGAACCAGGTAACTTTCATTTCTTTGAACCTGTAACTTAAATTCCTTCATGATGCTCAATTTCTTTGGCCAGGAAGGTGATGCTTTCAGATTTACTAGAACGTTTCTCCAAGCTTTGACTGTATGAAAGAATCGGGCATGGAACTCAAATACGTCACCAGTCTGAAAGAGTGTTTGCTGATAAAAGTCTACCAAGATTCTACAGTGTCCAGGGAGCTGACTGGCAAGCAATTGCAAGAGCCTGAGCAGCAAAACTGCTGTACTTTATTGAGAGGTAGAAATGAAATGCACACACTAACTTCTGAATGCTGCATCCAGAAAAGTGTGTCTAAGCTCACCTGCCCTTCCACACATAAGAGGAGTAGGGAAACGCAGGGTCTGATGGGATTGGAACTCACTCATGACCGCTGGTTTACGAGACCAGTGCTCTAACCCTTGAGCTACAGAGCCAGACATCTTTAATTTCTGATGTCACTTTTTTAAACATATTTGTCCTTTAGTTTCTTTGATTTCAACAGGATGATACAATTTTCATTTTTTGGATCTTTCATTGCATACAATCCATTCCATAAGGGCATGTGTAGCTAAGACGATTGGCGCTATATTGCCCAGTATTTGGCCGGACGGCGGATACACAAGCAATCCAGTGACGTGTTCAGGGAACTGAAAACTGATTGCACTGTGGCATCTGCAAGATTTTGCTGCCTCTGTAAATTATCTTCATTTGGTTTATCTTCCAAATGCGAGTCACACAAGTTGCACCTTTGGGAGCGTACTTAGTACTGTACCTAAAATTGCTAATATTTTACTTATCTGTACCTGAAGTTGCTAAAATTTTGCTTATGTGGAGCTTTTCTCCCCTGGCCTCTACTGAAAATGGACATATATCCAGTTAGACCAGGCCGGTCAACAAATGTAAAATAAAATAAAATAAATAAAATAAGTAAGGAGACTTTAAATAGGCCTCCTCCTGGTTAAAAGAATTATGTCATGTCATTTGCAAAACTGTATCCATCTGCAGCGTCCTTTGCTTGCAATACGTGAAATGGTTTTCAAGAAGTCACTTTCTGAATCACTAGAAGGTACTTCAGTGGTGGATCCAGAAATTTGCAGAAGGGGGGGGGGCACAGTCTGGTTAGATGACTACCAGAGTGGAAGCAAGAAAGTGAGACACTTGGTTTGGTGGTTGTGAAAAGATCACCTTAAGAAGCTCTGACATCACATCTGGAAAGACATCACTTTACATTCAGTTACACATGATTTTGCTGTGGATGTGGTAGCAGAAACAAGTAATTCCTGTGCAGCACACAATACACCTATTTTCAATGCATGCCTGGAAAAGATTTGTTGACCATACCAACTCACATTCTCCTTCTATGGCATAGTGGGCATATGGACTGTTATAAACTTGTAAAGAATCCCACTGAAAGTGGAAATAACCACAGTGAAATCTACTTTGTTGTTATGAAACATAAAATATATACCACAGACACATGTTTGGATAAATTAGTAAAAGCTTCATTTAATTGATGTACCAAATAACTAAACTCATAAAACTTTCCTTAGCTAACCATTGTGTTTTTGGATTGTTTACTGTTCTTTCTCTGGGTTTAGGCACAACTAATTTTCTTTAACAAAAGTCCTACTGTACCTTTTCTCTCCTTTCAACAAATTCTGGAGTGAGTGAAGGAGGTAGAGGCAATGCTGGTCTCCAGGAGTTCAAAAATGCCAATGTTGGTTGTCTTCTTTCTCAAGTCAAAGTTCAATGAAACTTGAATTGTTTTTAGTTCAATATTTTCCAAATTCATGTCCATCTGAATTTGAGCAATTTCTTCTTGCAACACGTGTTCTTTGACAGTGAACTTCTGTCCTGTTGAACTTTCACTCAGCTTGGATTGTAGTTACCCCAACTTCAGCACTGGGCAAATTTTTTATTTTTTTATTTTACATTTGTTGACCGGGCTAGTCTAGCTGGATGCATGTCCATTTTCAATAGAGGCCCGGGGAAAAAAGCTCCCTAACGGAATAGTAAAATTGGTAAAAAAAGTAGTAAAAAACAATGCTAGTAGAACAGCCAACAAAAATACATCAGGGGAAATTCCTAAACAAAGGTATTGCTAAAATGAGAGAGAAACATATGTAGCACTGTGTTAGAAAAATATGTATTAATGTATATGTCTAGTGCTTATTAAGAAATAAGAAAGATATAATGCATTTTATTCTATTAATGTTATGACCAGAAAAATGAATATATATGAAACTGCAAGAAGCTTTTGGAAACTGCAGTGTGCCTTTTTTGCAAGTTGGCCTCTGACCCCAGCAGCTGCTAGCTCAGCAAGAATTGATGTTTATGCTTCTCACAAGTGATTATCTGCTGGGTCAGGAAATTAAATGTGTGAAATAATGAGAATCTTCTGCTCTTTCCTGCTTGAGCAATCGACCTTGCATATGTTGCTAGATAACGCACCAGCTGCAAGGAAGAAGTGATACATGTAACAAAAGAAATGTATTGAGAACTGTATCTGCTATTATGCTCAAATTAGCTCAGAACCTTGAGTGGCAACTTTTGTAAAAGGGTATTATAACTAACCAGGTGGCTAGCAAGGCCACGTTGTTTACCAGAAAAACTTTTTAAGCAAAATGTAGTATCAGCATTTTAGATGAATAGAATATTGTAAGCTAAAGTGATGTAAAACCCCTTGTGGCTGACTAAGTCAGCCTGGTGGGTTAATACTAGTAAGAAATACCATAAAAATTGTGTTCTTCCTGTTTCATTCAGACAAAATTCTGTACTTGTACATTTTTTGCCTCCTGGTGTACACTAGTAAAGAACCTGAACCTCCTGTGTATTGATCTTTTTATTACAGTGTTTTTCATTTAACAGATTGGTCCTTGCGTACCGGAATCCCTCAGACACTGTGGATCAAAGCATAGCGGTGGTCGAAGACTGCATGCAGGAGAAGATACCAAAATGGTTCTTCTTGAGTGAAAAGACCTCCGACTGAATTGTCGTTTAAAGAGACTGGCCATTTTCTGATCTGTGGCTGAAGAGCGGATTTCCACTTCAAACTGTGACTGGTCAATAACGGAGGCTCAGGTAGGGAGACTTTTTGCCTTTTTTTCTGTTTTAGATCAGGGACTAGGTTACAGTAAATATTGTTTTTTTTGTCAGATTTGTCATACAGATCAGGGACAAGAAAAATTACTGTTTATTTGGTCATAGATCAGGGTAACAGAATAAGGTAGGCAGTTATTCTAGATAAACTGTGAAAGGAACTGAAGTTGTGGTACCACGTGGTAAAAGGGTTACGTAACATTTATTGACATGGGAAATCAGTGCACTAAAACATCGCGAGATCCGCCCCTAACCGAAGACGCAAAATATATGCAACTACAACGTGCAGATAATGTTAGATATTATGCGAAATGGGTTAACAAATATGAATTTGATGGAAAATTAGACAAATCTTCGCTTGTTAAACTTCTTAAACAGCTTAAAAGTGATACGAAAGGTCAGGCAAAAAAACAACGGCAAATAGGCATTCCTCAGGCACACAGGTGGATTGAGGAAGCAAACCATAGGGAACAAAAGAGTAATAATTCAAAGGCATTGTTTTTAGACAAAGAAGATAATAATATAGCAGTAGCAACGGCTCCTCCTCCTCCCCCCCCCACTCCTTTTTTTCAGGATATGAAGCGGGTGGACAAGCTGGTCCACCTCCGCGGTATCCTGATGTCTCAGTGAAACCGAAATCATTTGTTAGAGATCCCATTGAAACTAGGTCCCGAACACGTAAAACACAGGGGGACATAGAATTGTATCAAATGGAGAGAAATTTACAAGCTGAGAGTGAGGAAGAAATATGTCCACTTATAGAGGTACCAAATCCTCAGGCAGGACAGGTTGGACAGGACTCAACCCTCTTGGTATATAGGCCGTGGACACCAGAGGATATCCGGAAGGCTACTGAGGGAATTCCCCATCCAAAAGTTAATTTTACAAAATTCCTAGAAGATTTACAAGGCATGAGGTTAAGTTACCACTTAAATGGGGAAGAAGTAGAAAAAGTAGTTAGACAAATTGTAGGTCCAGATTGGCACACGATTAGTGGCACCTGGAATCCTCGTAATGCAGAATTTAAGCCACTCCCACATAGTGACGCAGAACTTGACAATAGAGTAAAAGGCCTTACAGACGGAATCTCTGAGAAATGGAAACCTAGAGCAGACTGGACTTGTATTAATCAATGCATACAGCAAGAAAATGAAACAGTAGATGGGTACTATGCCAGATTATTAGAGTGCTTTAACAATCATAGTGGCATGACAGTTCCCGAAAATCAAATGAATGATTCCCCGTATGAACAACAATTGAAAAATGCGTTTTTAAAAGGTTGCATTGCACCTATTAGTAGCTTCATTATGAAGCATATGATAGATCATCGAACAAGTAGGTTACAAGCCTTACTTGAATATGCTAGACATGCTGAAAGACATTTTAATAGCAAAAAGAAAAAGAAAGCGCAAGTCTTCACTGCTGAAGATGGAGCTGAAGTTTATGTATTACAGTCTGGTAAAAAGGGTAAGAAAAATTCACAGAGAAATAAACAGTCTGACAAACGGTCAGAGGACTTTGAAGAAAGGAAAAAGAGAGGTGAATGCTTTAAGTGCGGGAAGAAAGGACATCTAGCTAGGGATTGCAAACAAAATAAGCAGGTAACCACCAGAGGATAAGGGAGATGAGGACTGACTATATGATGGTGAAGATACACCATACGAGAGTCAGAAATCATCGGGAAAAGACAATAAAGAAAGCACAAATGTAAATGTGATAGAAGGAGTAGAGGAAGTGCAAGTAGACATGGAAGATGAAGAAAATGAGATTTTAGATTTAGCATTATAGAGCCTAGAGCTCTACCTAGCAGACACAAAACCGGAAGTTACACTTCTGGTGGAGGGGAAGGAAGTTAAATTCCTGTGTGATTCAGGAGCGTCACGGACTCTGATACACCCCTCCAAGTTACCGGAACATTCAGAATCACCTGATTATATATTAGTGAAAGCTGCAAATGGACAGCTATACCGGGAACCACTTTCCCATGATAGAGCAATAATTGACCCTGTTTCAGGGATAACTCAAAGGAGTAAAATTGTTGTTTCTGCAAAATGCCCAGTGAACCTATTAGGTAGGGACCTTATGCAGATATTTGGCATAGCAGTAGTTCCGACTATGCAGGGTATGGAGGCACAGTGACAAATGGATACTTTTTTGGTGCGACCGGAGGGTGAAACGTTTTACTGGTACAGCCAAGACTTAGTTACGACTGGTCCAGGAGCAGTGACCGAGGAACTGATGAATGTAGCCATCAGTAAATCCCCCTCCCTTGACACTGACAGACAGCATTTGCTACATTGTACTCTGTATTACTGTAGCACACCAGGACCTGATAAAGAATATGAGCAAGAATTGTTCAGAAATCGTGCAAACAGATTAGTGTTACGTAATCTGTACTGGGATACTGAGGGAAACAGTGTTGTTAGCTGTTCATTACCTCAAGAATTCCTTGCACTATACAAATCTAATCGATTACCACATGTCAGTTTAACTAAGAACAAAAATGCAAAATGGGCAGACCTAGGCGAAAAGGTAACAAGATGGGAAAAGCAAACCGAATTAGAATTATCAGAACAGGGAATACAGAAACAGAGACTGAATTGGTTAACACAGGCACATCCAGCTGTACACTTGCAGTCTAACGAGGACAGCTGATTAGCATTTTTATTAGAAGAAGAAGAAAAAGCCTTATGTGACATACCAGACATTCTATGGTCAACAGGCAAGTCAGATGTAGGACTTATTCTGACAGCAGGACCAGTTATTATTACGCCAAAGTCAGCATTCAAACCACAGAAGAGACAATATCCTTTAAGAAAGGATGCAGAAATAGGAATCAAACCTATAATAGCAGCGTTACTTAAGGAAGGAGTACTGGTAGAATCTCCTGATTCACCATGTAATACACCCCTATTTCCTGTTAAAAAGGCAAACGGGGAATGGCGTATGGTTCAGGACTTACAAGCTGTAAATAATGCAGTAATACTTAGAGCACCTACGGTGCCAGATCCACACACTTTGTTAGATGATTTGAAACCTCACCAGAAATATTTCTCTGTGGTAGATATCAGCAATGCTTTTTTTTCAATACCTATACATCCTGATAGCCAATATTGGTTTGCATTTACATTTCAGGGAAAGAGGTATACCTATACTCGACTACCACAGGGATATTGTGAGAGTCCAACAATATTTGCACAAGAAATGGCTAGTAATTTGGTGGGATTCACCCCACCGGAGGGTAGTCAAATTCTACTTTATGTAGATGACATCTTGCTAGCAGCCCCCACCCAGCAGCAATGTAGGGAGGATACCATAGCACTGTTGCAATTCTTAGCAACACAAGGACACAAAGTAAACAAAAGCAAACTACAGCTTTGGAGAAAACAGGTTAGATACCTAGGATATGCAATATCCAAAGAAGGTAGAATATTAGATGAGGAAAGAAAGACAGCGATTTTACAAGCACCCAAACCAGCGACCAAGAAGGAAATTATGTCCTTCCTGGGAACAACTAACTTCTGCCGGAGTTGGATACCAAACTATGCTTTGGAATCTGCTCCACTGACCGACCTAATATACAAAAAACCGATGGCAGCACAAGATTTATTACAATGGACACCTGAAGCAGAAATGACTTTCTGCAGGTTGAAGCAATTAATAGCTTCTTCATTAGTCCTAGGACTACCAAACTATCATAAACGTTTCTTTCAAACTGTAGACTGTAAGCAGGGATATATGACATCAGTATTGACACAACAACATGGGGATAAGCAACGCCCCATAGCTTACTATTCATCACAGTTAGACCCAGTGGCGCGATCCTTGCCCCACTGTGTACAAGCAGTAGTCGCAGCTGCAATGGCAGTACAGGCTTTGGCCTCAGTGGTGTTATTCCACCCTCTCACATTGAGAGTGCCTCATGCAGTTGCGATACTTTTACTGCAAGAAAAGGTAGCATATCTTTCTCCTGCTAGACACCTTTCCTGTATGACTATACTGTTGAGCCAACCTCATATGACAATTGAACGATGCATGACATTAAATCCATCAACTTTGCTCCCAACTCCTGTGGATGGCACACCACACAGTTGCCTGCAGGAAATTGAGCAGAAAACATTACCCAGACAAGATCTCATGGATATTCCCTTGGATAAGGCCGAGGTGACATATTACATGGACGGCTCATGCAGAAGGGGCCCTACAGGAAAAAATCTAGTGGGGTATGCAATAGTCACAGACACTGAAACCTTAGAAGCCCAGTCCTTACCACATAACTTGTCTGCACAAACAGCAGAATTGATTGCCTTAACACGAGCCTGTACTTTAGCAAAAGACAAATGTGTAAACATATACACTGACAGTCAGTATGCTTTTTCCCACTGTATATGTTTTTGCACAGCAGTGGAAAAATAGAGGGATGATAACATCTAGTGGTAAACCAATTAATCATGCGCACTTTATTTTAGAATTGTTAGAATCTATTCAATTACCTACTAAAGTAGCTATTTACAAATGCGTAGCTCATACGAAACAGCAGGACAGAATTTCAAAAGGAAATGCAAGAGCTGATGCAGCTGCAAAACAAGCAGCTTCAGACTCAGAAAATTTACTTTTAGATGAGGAATTACAACCCTCTGAAATTTTAGATTTAGAAATGTTAAAAACAATGCAGACACTTACCACAAAAGCAGAAAAACAAAAATGGGAAAGATGAGGAGCAATCCTTGAAAATGGGCTGTACATCTCCAAAGAGAAAAAAACAATTTTGCCGTCTAATTTGTTTAGATATGCAGCTTTGTTGAGCCATGGGCAGTGCCATGTCTCAACAGGGGGGATGGTACAGTTAGTAAACCGAATATTCCAAACATATGGATTCACAAATTACACAAAAAATTTTGTGCGGCATGTCATATTTGTAACAAACATCATGCACAAGGGGCATTAAAACCTAAACAAGGAAGTTTTCCTACACCGCCATATCCGTTTCATACTATTTGTATGGATTTTATAGAATTGAACAAATGTGATAACAAAAAGTACTGCCTTGTCATTGTAGATATGTTTTCCAAATGGGTGGAAGCCTTTCCGACTAAAAAACCCGGATGCAACAACAGTGGCAAAAGCTCTCATAAAGGAGATTATCCCTAGATTTGGTATACCGGAAAGGATCTATAGTGACAATGGTACACATTTTGTGAATCAGACCATACAGCAATTGGGACGCTTCTTTGGGATTTCCCTTAAGAACCATTGTGCTTATCACCCTCATTCTGCAGGACTGGTGGAGAGGCACAATGGAGTCCTCAAGAACAAACTTAGGAAGTTAGTCAATGAAACTCAAAAGAACTGGGTGCACTGTCTGCCTCTGGTGCTGCTGAGTATGCGAACGGTTCCAAATGCATAGGGTTTGACTCCTTTTGAAATGGTGTTTGGGAGGGCATTTTATGTACCTCAGTGGAAAGCTCTCATGCCTGCAGACCAGGAGGTTGATAGTTTGCTAGCTAGTTATATGAGGAAACTGTTAACAAATAAATCTCTTTTGCAGTTTAACTCTTTTTCAGATAAAGAACAGACCAGACCATTGGAAGTGATTCTAGCCCCGGGGTCCTGGATCTGGGTGAAGGTCACAAAGAGGAAGAATTGGGCAAGCCTGAAGTGGGAAGGACCGTACCAGGTGCTGTTGGCCACGCCTATTGTGGTCAGAATAGCCGAGAGGACTTCTTGGATTCATTTAATGCATTGTAAACCGGTAAAGAACTTTCAACTTGATAAAAACATTGTAACTGTTCCGCAACAAGAACAAAATGGCCAAAGATAGAAATTCAGACCAACCTCAAAAACGTTGCATAATCATATTATTGAGCGTACACTTGTTGACTGTACTTTTGACAATTTTCTTTTTGTTGTGGTTTTTTCATTTCTCAACCACACAAGTTAAACTGGATAAACGTGATGAAACATCCATGGACTGGCATCCAAACTTTAACACATACCTAGCAATTAAACGTGTATATGCTGAGACTATGAACATTTCAAACTGCTGGGTTTGTACAGCTATACCAACAGCATATGGAGGACTACTAATGTCCGCTGTTCCTTTAGGGATCAATGAGACTTGGGAAAATTTACTTTTTGACACAGGAACTGTGAGATCACAGGATAAAATAGCATTGTATTTACCTGTTACACAAAAGGGGATTGTGTGTTTTTTCAAAAATGATACTCTCCAGGTGGGTTGGAGTAACTGTAACATAACAATATCTTATAAATGTTATATTAAGACTAAAACCGGGGGTACCATTTGCAATACTAACTATGATTCATATTTGAACTCAATGAAAATGACATTGAATGAAGTACAAAGAAATCCTGTTTTGATTAAACAATTGTCAATCATAGATAAGAAAATGTTTCATGCAGGGCTAGTGCGTATTAGCACTAAAGTTGAAAACTGTTATTTTGTGTGTGGGAAAAAGGCATACAAATGGCTACCTGAGAATTGGTCCAGCAGTTGTTTTTTGGGCTACCTGGTTCCGGCCATACGACATACTGCGGAATTACCTCTGGGTAAAATACGGAATGTGAGAGATGTTTCCAAGAAAACCAAAGATCCAATCGAGAAACCTGTGAATCCAGTAGGGCGAGTTGAAGCAGGTTGGAAAGACCATAATTCCGTGAAGGACAAAGACAAATTGACTCATATGGACTTGAGTGACAGTGTTATATCTTGGGCAGGTATACTCCCAGCGTATGGTGCAGTCAAATCGATTTGGGAGCTGAGAAAACTGTCGAAACTTCTCGAAGTAATGAGCAATGCAACTTTTTCTGCTCTTGAATTAGTGACTGATGAAATGAATGCCATGAGAACTTGTGTTGAAAAATCGGATGGCTCTTGACTTCACCCTAGCGGTGAGAGGTGGTACATGCGCGCTTATCAAAGAAGAATGCTGTGCATATATTCCAGATAATAAGCATGAAATTAATAACCATCTGGAGGTGATTCAGCAGGTGTCGGCCATGACCAAACCAGGCCCAAACCCTCTGACGGATTTTTTCCAGAATCTGTTTGGGGGGTGGGGTTCCATCCTAATGAATATTCTGATTGCCATTTGTGTGGGTTTACTCCTATTAGGAGCATGTGTTTGTTGTGGAATCCCCTGCATGAAAAGATTAAAGATTTTATAGATATGTCTGTCTCTGAAACCTTGTATCAAGACATTGAACTTGAGGAATTGGTTCCAAATGAAATTCTCCTTGAAGTCTAAACTGAATGACTCTCTTAATGGCAAATCCTAAGTGGAAGAGGTTAGGAGAAGAAATAAGACTGTTTTCACTTCTGAGAATAGAATAAAAAGTATTAACAGGGGGAAAATGTTAGAAAAATATGTATTAATGTATATGTCTAGTGCTTATTAAGAAATAAGAAAGATATAATGCATTTTATTCTATTAATGTTATGACAAGAAAAATGAATTCATATGAAACTGCAAGAAGCTTTTGGAAACTGCAGTGTGCCTTTTTTGCAAGTTGGCCTCTGACCCCAGCAGCTGCTAGCTCAGCAAGAATTGATGTTTATGCTTCTCACAAGTGATTATCTGCTGGGTCAGGAAATTAAATGTGTGAAATAATGAGAATCTTCTGCTCTTTCCTGCTTGAGCAATCGACCTTGTATATTTTGCTAGATAACACACCAGCTGCAAGGAAGAAGTGATACATGTAACAAAAGAAATGTATTGAGAACTGTATCTGCTATTATGCTCGAATTAGCTCAGAACCTTGAGTGGCAACTTTTGTAAAAGGGTATTATAACTAACCAGGTGGCTAGCAAGGTCACGTTGTTTACCAGAAAAACTTTTTAAGCAAAATGTAGTATCAGCATTTTAGATGAATAGAATATTGTAAGCTAAAGTGATGTAAAACCCCTTGTGACTGACTATGTCAGCCTGGTGAGTTAATACTAGTAAGAAATACTATAAAAGTTGTGTTCTTCCTGTTTCATTCAGACAAAATTCTGTACTTGTATGTTTTTTGCCTCCTGGTGTACACTAGTAAAGAACCTGAACCTCCTGTGTATTGATCTTTTTATTACAGTGTTTTTCATTTAACACACTGATATACACAAGACAGAATTTAAGTCATTTACATAAGGGGGACTAACACTAATTATTTGAGAACATTTTTTTTTTGTCAACTGTAGAACAGCATAAATAGTAGGAGTTATACTCAAAAGAACAGTTGTGAGTCAGGAGGTAATAAAAGTGTCAGTCAGGGTTAGTACAAGGGCAGAGCCATTTGGAATTAAGGAAGGTTTTTAGATGTTTCTTGAAAAGGGGCGTGGAGGCCAGTGCTATAAGTTCACTTGGAAGCTTGTTCCAATTAGGACCAATAGAGTTGGAGGTTTCTATAAGGGCTAATAAGAGTGCAGAGTATGGTAGTATTCATGGGGTGATAGAAGATTCTGTGGGTGATGTTAAGTTGCTGTAGCAACACTTGATTTTGTAATTCCAGCCACCCAAGTTGTTTAAGATTTATGCAATGGTGGGTGCAAAAAGGAGCTCCTGTGGCATATCTGACAATGTTGTTGTATGAAGTTGCCAGTTTATTGATATTAGATTTAGATAAGTTGGTAAAAATTGGTGAGGCATAGAGAAGGGTAGGGAGCAGGTGCGTTTGTGTGATAGTAGTTCTAGCTGATGCAGTGTGGAAGGGTTTAAGCCTATATAGAGATCCAAGTTTTCTATTGACTGACTTAATGGTTAAGTCAATATGAGAATCGAAGTTAAGATTATGATCTATTGTGACACCTAGAAGTTTGGTGGTAGAGTCAGGGGATATTATTGTGCCATTGTTAGATGTTAAATTGAAGTCAAAAGTAGAGGATTTCTGTGTAGGTGTGAATAGTAATAATTTAGTTTTATTTGGGTTAAGAAGGAGAAAGTATTGATAGAACCAGTTTTCAGCTACTGTAAATACTTTTGGGTAGTAGTCTGTAGCTCAGCTGGGGATGGTGCTGAACATAACAGTGTTGAGTCATCTGCATATTGAATGCAGGTGGTTTGTGGAAGGGACATATTTAGATCATTAATAAAAATAGAGAAGAGGAGTGGTCCAAGAATGGAACCTTGTGGGACTCCAATTTTAATGGGAAGCTGAGAGGATATGTGATTGTCCCAAAGAACTGCTTGCTGTCTATTTTCTAAGTAGGAATTAAACCACTGGATTGCCTGGGAGTCTAATGACAGAGATTTAAGGATGTTTAGTAAGAGTTTATGGTTAACCATATCAAAGGCCTTGGACAGGTCTAAGAAGACAGCTGAGGACAGCAAGTTGTTATTACGATTTTTATTAATATGGTCTGTGAATGATAAGAGTGCAGTAGTTGTCCTGTGATATGGTCTAAAACCATGTTGGCAGTCAGCTAGAATATTGTTTTGGAGAAGATGGTCGAGCAATTGCTGATGAACGCATCTTTCCATGACTTTAGCTAATGGAGAAAGTAGAGCTATGGGATGGAAGTTAGAGAGTTTGTTAGAGTTACCCCCTTATGTAGAGGAATGATATGAGAGACTTTCCAGAGGGATGGGATAAAGCCTTCAGTTATGGTTCAATTTATTAAAATGGAGACAGGATAGGCAAGTACTCCAGCTGCAATTTGCAGATACTCAGCTCGGAGGAGATCAGCTGAGGGTGTACAGGGTTTAAGTTTCATAAGTAGGGTGTGGATGAGACATGTTGAGATTGGTTGCAATTTGAAATTGGGGGGTTTATTGGTCAGGGAGTAAAGTTCGTGGGTGTCAGCAGGTGACAAGGTCTTGGCTAGGGATGTGACAGTGTCAGAAAAGAATTTGTTGAAAGTGTCAGCAATTTGGTTGGGTGTACTCTGAGTGAGGTTGGAAGGAGTAGGTGTTTTAGAATTTCCTGGATGTAATAATTTGTTGATACCTGACCAGAATTTCTAAGGGTTTTGGTGTTGAGCGTGTTGTAATTTCAACTAATAATTTTTCTTGTCTAGGAGTATTAATTTCTTTATTTCATTTCTAAGCTGCTTAAAGGTTTGGTGGTCAAACATGTTTTAGTAATAAGCCATTTAGTCCATGTTCTATTTCTCTGTATCATTTTTTGCTTGGTCCCTTTGGTTAGCCATGGAGCAGGTTTTGCTCTGGTTTTAATAGACCGAGTGGGAGCATGGTGGCTAAGAATTTGCAGGAATTTATTGTTGAAGTAGGAAACTGCCTCCTCAAGAGGTAAGCATTTTAGGGGAGACCAATTGCAAGCTTTGAGCTCTATATGGAAGTTTGTTTGGTTGAAATATTTCTTATTCCTGGTTGTTCTGAAAATTGTATGGTTGGGGATAAGGTTTTTTGTCTGGTAATATAAGTGAGTAAGTGGTCGCTGATATCATCAGGTAGAACGCTAGTGGTGTAAGCCAGGGGATTACTATTGACTAAAATCCAATCAAGGGTGCTCTGTTTGAAGCTGGATTTATTAATTCTAGTAGGGGAGGTAATGGTTTGATTGAAGCCATAAAGGTTTATGTGAGAGGTTGGTTTGGGAGAAATGCAGCAATTCCAATCAATATTAAAGTCTCCTAGGAGAATAGTTTCCTGAGGGAAGGAAGTGGAGAGCCAGCTCAGTATATTTTCAAGGGTATTAATATTATTGCCTGGGGGGATAGTTCTAATTTGATGAATGCAGTTCTTTCACAAGTGTGAGTTATAATTGGAATAGTCTCTGTAGCAATGACCATTTTTGGGACTTGAATATAAGCTGACATTTTCCAATACAATTGCTGATACCTTGTTTTCCACAGCTGCTAGCAACTTAAATGCAGCAGTGTTACATTATCATTTTGCCAGATTTTAAACAATTCAGCTGATGGTTCAGCCTTATTAACAAAGCTTTCTGTGTCCATTTAGCTTCACTTTTCAGGATGTTTGGCTATAGTAAGAGAACACATCATTGTACATGTTAGTGATGTTGGTGTCCTGGTTAACTTAATATATTGTCTTTATAGCAACTGAGTTCTGCAGTGGCACTACTCTGACTGAATTCTGTAATCGTTTCTTTTCTGTTTGTCAGGTTTTCTCCATTTTTTTTTTCTTCAGTCATGTCCATTTCTATCTGGAGGTTCCCTTAATACAACTCATGTTCCTGAACATATCATTTCTTTGCATTTTTCATTTATACATCCCTCCTGAACTTCTCTTGCTATCATCTATCAAACTCTGCATTCAAATTTACATAATGTACCTGCTCTCATTATCTTTAGAGATCCTTCTTTCCTCAGCCACTTCTAAAGCCTTCACAGTCAGACAGTCATTTTGCCTTCTCAGACAGTCATTTTGCCTTCTTAATCTTCTTTCTATTTAGAATTAATTTTTGCCACTTCCTGGGTAATATTTAAAACTTCTGTCCATAGTTCAAGTACTCTGTCCAGCATGCCTAATCCCTTATATCTATTCACCTCCAGTAAATGTTCATTTGTAGTATTGTTCAGCTGAAAACATTTCTTGTGTTCTATAAGTTTAAACTTTACAGTAAAAATCTGATGGTCTCTGACACAGGTCTGGAACTTCATTCTTCTGACTGTATAGAATTCTGTCATCTCTGATTGACAAGGATATTGTGGTAATGTCCAACTGAGGATATGCATATGTAAAGCCATCTCTCAGGCTGTTGCAAGATAATGTTTGCTGTGACTTTTGAATTACCTTGGAAGAAAATAAATAGTCTTTGGCCCATTTCATTTGATATACCGATGCCAAACCCGGCTGATATTCATTTGTAGTTTGTAAACAACCTTAGCATTTCAATCACCTACAGTGAATGTAATGTCTTCTGTTTTGTTTTTTCACCCAAAAGTTGGATGCATCTGTGTTTGTCCATTCTTTTGGTGGTGTTGAAAACAGTATATAGTCTAAACCATACAAGCCACCCTCTGACATACCACAAAATTCAACTGGTCTAATGATAAATGCAGACATTGCCATGGGAACTTTCAGATTCACTTAACTTTTCTGTGAACACTGTGTGAAAAGTAGAAAGTGTGTGGTTTGCAGTAATGTATGACAACCTTATAGTTGCCTGCAATACTGGTACATGTGATTTATTCACTAATATACCTCAGTGAACAATTAGTGTCACTGATTTCAATTGCATGCTTTATGCTGACTGAACTGCCATGATTGATTTCACTAATGGTACTTTTGACCTTCTATGCTGCCTGTGGAGTAGACGACTTCTGTGATGGTAGTGCTCTGACTGACTACTGGTACTTCTCTTACTTTCTATGCTGCCTGTGGAGTAGATGACTTCTGTGATGGTAGTAATCTGACTTCTCTGTTGGTACTTCTATGAATTTCTATGTTGCCTGTGGAGTGGATGACTTCTATGATGGTAGAGCTCTGATTGAATATGTTGCCTGTGAAGAAGATTACTGGTATTTATCTTACTTTCTATGTTGCCTGGGGAGTTAGATGACTTCTATGACGGTAGAGCTCTGACTACTGGTACTTCTTTACTGTTCCCATACCACATTGTAGTATATGTCACAAGCTTTGTCATACTACTGTTCGATTCTTAATTAAGTGGATTAATAAGTAGCATTCTTCTTGGATGTCTTTCTGCAAATTAATTGATTACTGAGGAGTAGTCTATCGGGATGTCCCTATGCATGAACAGCAACACTAAACTGTTAAGGCACTCTTGTCCCATGGTACTCCGGACTTCAGTCTTTATCAGTTTTAAGGCTGAATTAGCCCTGTCTACTCCAGTAGTTGTGACTAGAGTGAGCAAGAGTGTATTTAATACAAAGGAAATGTTTAGGAACATTTTGACATTTGTTTGCGAATAGGTCTGCTTCAAATCATTTGGCAGTGCAGAATTGTCTGATAAAGCGTCCCATGTCCTTTTCCACAGTTTGAGCTCTTGGTGGAATGTTGTCAGTGAAGGAAAGTCAAAAAAAATTTTAAGTGAACTCACTCTATCTAATGTTAAGCTGTTCAAGTTTGATGGAATTAGTGAGAGTCCTTGAATAGCTGTTGATGCCATTGCAGTGAATCATCTGGACAGTTCATGAATGAAGTGATCCAGAAAGGGAATAAAAATCTTTCTTCGTCAGTACTCTTCTGAAATCTCCCCAGCAACATTGTTTCTCATAGTCTGTTTGCTACAGACAGGTGGAAGGGGTAATTCAGTATTACTGCAGAAGCTCCCCATTTCTGACATATCTCTGAAGATATTCCTAACCTCATTCTCAATGTTTGCACGAACAGCCTGCAGCCCATGAAGCACACAGCTGACTTGCTCATATGCATACAGTACGTCTTGTGACCATCCTTGCAGAGGTTTGCTAAGGGGCTTAGTAAAGCCAAACAAGAACCTTGCTGACTGGAAGGAAACAATATAGCAAGACTTAGTAATTGAACTGTAAAGTCCACTGGCATCTGTCAAAGTTTTTCCATCCCAATGTGGCCCTCTGTTATTCATAATATTGTCTAAACAGTGAATGAGTGCTTCATACATATAATAGAAGTCATCAAAGGCTGTATGTCTCTCCACCCATCTGGTCTCACACAGCAACTTAAGCTTTTGTTTTTCTATAGTTTTTTTGTCACTTGCCTTTTGCTGTAAATCTATGTACTGCACTGATTCCTCTAGACATCTTTGCCTTTTTGGGGAGTATTTGAAAAACAAACCAACTTCCTTCACTATATTTTACATTATTCATACTTCTGGAACTTGGCAAGCCTTTGAAAGTACAAGGTTCAACTGGTGACTAGCACAATGGAAAAAATAGCATGTGGTGCTTTTTCTTGAAACAAAGCTGCACAGCCTTTCTGTGCTCCAGCCATGTTTCCAGCACCATCATACCCTTGAGCTTTGCAGTGCTCAAGATTCAATGTTAACTTTGTTAGGCATGTGACCAACTTATTGCAGATCTCCTCTTAGGTCACACATTCACAGGCAATAAGCTCCATGAATCTCTTCACAGGATGGCCATTCTTCACATATCGTAGCACAACTCCAAGTTGTTCCCAGTTGCTTATATCTGGGATTTCATCTGCTTGGAAGGAATAAAAAGGTCCACGAGGCTGTTGTTTAATATCCTTTATTATCTGCTGTTGAATGTATTCTTTAATACAGTCTAGCAATTCATTCTGCACTGTTTTTGAAATGTATGTTGCATTCTTTTGGCATGTCTGCAAGTGGGCTTCTAACTCTGTCACCAGCATGAATTCGGAAATCGACTACATATCTGAAGATTCCTTGTTGGTGGTGCAGTCAGATGTGCAGTCATCTCTGTGTCCATGAAGTGCTATCCCTTGCCTTCCACAGTACTCCAGACACTTTATAATAGAGATTAGTAGAGCTCTGTTTTTGGCCACCTGCAGCTGTGAAGTATTTGAAATTGCAAAGTCCACTCTTTGGCTTGGATTGTCACTTGTGATTCGAAAAGCATGTAATTTTGCCCCAGATTTCTTGTGCTAATCTAATTCTGAATGTCGATGAATATCAGCTTTGGCATGCTTCCAATTACAGTATGGCTGCTCAATGAATAACTTTGCCCGTTCTGTCTGTGCTGGTGTTGAAAATAACACACAGGCTAAACAATACAGCCCATCTTGTTTCACTGAATATGCCAGAAAATTAAACTGGTCTAGCCATGACAGCTGACATTGGCGAAGGGAACTTCCTGATTTTCTTCTTCTGTCTGTGAAGGCTTTGAGTGGAAAACAAAAACCGTCACGTGGTTTGCGATGATTTATGACAATGACTTTCTCCTTATCTGCAGTATTAGTACATGTGATGTACTCACTAATATCGGTCAGTGAACACTTTGTGGCACCGACTTCATCCAAATGCTTCTTACTGACTGCACTAACAGTACTACTCTCACTTTCTATGTTATTTGTTAAGCTGCTGACTTCTGTGACAGTACTACTTTCACTGACTTCTCTGATGGCACTACATTCATTTACATGTCTTCTGTGCCAAACACACATGACTCTCTGACTGCTGGTTAATAAAACAAAAACAAATATCAAGAGGAAGATAACTTCTGTAACAGTACAACAAATACAATTACATCTGCCTCCATTGAACCGTACTGTTACACAAAAAAAAAGTTTCACTAACTAAAAAAAAAAAAAAAAAAAAAAAAAAGGAAAGACAATCTATACACTGGATGCCTGCAAATCCAGAAAAGAAATGCAAAGTATGCAACATGGATTATTCAGATGTCCCATCTCACCGATGAGCTCCTGCCTTCATATATGACTTTTAGAGTACAGTAACTTTCAGTTCATTTTCCATTCCGTATCTGACTTCCTTTCAAAACTAAATCAGCAAAACTTCTGAATACCGTCATTCATAAAATCCTAGACAAATACTTTAGCACAGGAAATAGTGTCATACACATCTGAACTATCTAACAATCATCCTGAGAATAGGACATAATTCTGTACTTTGGCACTACTCTCACCCACAATGACTTACCCTCAGAGACTGAACCTTCTCCGTGTTTTATGACCTTTCTGAAAATTTTGAAGAGAGACTGTTGATGTAGTTCTCGCTTGGCTCCAGAAGACATAGCAGCACTTTCTGCTGACATACTGCAGCTCATTTCAATACAAGAAATAACTGCTTCTGTTATCTAATGTACAAAATAAAACAGTGTCAAGAACTACTGACAGCCAATGGCCACAACATGTGTTCATTATGCTGAAGAAAGAACGCATATAAAACACTTCACAAATGAATGCATGATCTGTTCTTTGCTTTGGCATGTTGCAATTGCTTTACAAAACTGTTTCTGTCCGTGGGTACTATACTTCTATCAGCCTACAGACATCCTGGCATTACACAGCATTTTCTGGAGAAATAAAGGGCATAGGAAAAACTGTAAACATTTGGTAAGCAATGACAGATATCACAATGTACAAATAGCAATGCTAGGACTGGGAAGTATTCTTTACTGTGATAATTCCACATTCACAGTCTTTCAATAAATGTTACTTTCACAAATTGCATATCTTGAGACTGTATAACTGAGATATATATTGTTCAGTTTTGTTAATCTGACATAAACTGTAACATGACAGCAATAAATTCCTCTGAGCACATGAGCCCCCAAGCCTTTCTGTGTTGGAGGAAAGCATTCTAGCTTATCAGTGGATTGGTAAGAACTAGGTAGCCTATCTACCACAAGATCCAGGTACAGATTCTTAGTTTTAGCACTTGAATTTGCTTATTCATGCTCAGAACTTGTACAGAACTTGTTGATAGCACTAAATAAGCTACAAATTACTACAGCACTCAACCTTCCTCTTTACCTAGAGGAAAACAGTTTTTGTACTTACTTTCCTCAATTGCTTAGAGAAAAACAGCTCTTATACTCACTTTCCTCACTTGTCTAGAGAAAAGCAGTTTTTTATTCAGGCATGTCCAAGGGTCAGCTCCCAGTGTTCTCTCCTGTCTATCTGATGAATCTGGGAATCTTGAGGCAATGTAGAAATTGCCTCATGTACACAGACAACCCTCTCCTCCTACCACCCAACACCACAACCTGTGAGAGATGCACTTATCTAGCCAAACTGGAGGTAAACCTCTCTCCAACTAAGACTGAACTTGACAGCCAAGAGGAGAAGGTAAACACTTGCACCACACCACACTCATCACATAGTCCCACTAAACCTACACCACCAAAATCCACACATAGAAACACAAAAACATTCACAGACGCTCTCAATAATAATCTACTCAAGCAACAGAGACTTCCAAAGCAGAAACGCAAGCAACCTCCACCCCATGACATAGCAC
>NC_056725.1:1541518351-1541692593 GCF_019279795.1 Protopterus annectens | reverse complement strand
GGGTAAGGCACACTGGTAAGGGACTTGGGAACTCTGCTTGCCATTATCCTGAACTTTGATCAACATGGGCCCACACTGGTGATAAAATCCTTCAATGTGAGTCTAGTAACAAGTTATGTAATGCATTCTGGGTCTAAGGAGATCATAGTAACAATATGTTTATGACTCATTCAAGCTATATCTGAGTACACTATACTCTATCATGTCACTGACCAGGCATTTTCCAAAAAAGTGTGTTGTCCACACAAACTAGTTGTGTAACTAATATTGGGTGTACATAACATGTATGTGTATATCCAAACAGATTTGTGCCTGTACTTAGTCTCTTTCAGAGTATCGAGGGCCAATCTATATCGAGACTACTAGACCTTATCACATCCATCCCTGATGGATATGGTACATATTCACAAAACAAACTGCAGAACTACTCGTTATAAGGATGTATACCTTGTCTGTGACATAAGCAAAACGTAGACGGATGAGATGTGTGGTTTAGCATTTACCCTGTTCTGAGAAATACTACCCATTTATGTTAAACAGACCTCTTCTTTAAGCCTGTTTCAAAACCTTTAGCACCAATGGATGGAAAATTAGAACTTCAAACATGTTTCTCACTTCTGTTCTTTTGCACAGCAGCTGATTCTAGTTGTTGGAAGGCCCAGACATACACTGTCTTTCTAGTTATTGGGCATTGACAATTACAAAAACAGGTGCATGAATGACCAGGCTTAAAAAAGGGTCTAGGGACCATTACACTGGTAACCTTCAATGATGGTTTCTGCTTGTGGGTTGCAAGGATATGACATTGTTTTCCGTATAATTTTGTGTAACAACAAAATGCTGTACTCTATAAATACTTATAATAAACAAAAGCAGCTATAGTGGAATGTAGCAGAAGGTCCGGTATTTTTTGGCAATGGAAAAATAGAAGTTATGTTCTTACCATAACGTTCCATGTTAGTTGTCTTCTTCTCGCCTTCTTCTTGCTGGATGGGTTCGGGAGACCTCGGCCTCACTGCCACTCTAAAAGCTCGAGAGTTGGTTCCACCGGCTCGAGGCTCCCCTTATATCCCACAAAGCTAGGCGAGAGTTACCTCAGATCTCGTTTGTAAGCTAACCCCAGCTTATAATAGTAACAGTATAACTGTAAAACAGAATCCACCTCTAACCACAGGAAGAAGAAGGGTGACCTACATCCTGAACCAGAAAATAAAAATAGCATATGTCTAAGAAAGAGGTGGTAGAAGAGGTCACAATCACAACTCCTCTAGGTCTGTCCAGGCCAGGGGAAGGAGGTGGGGCCTTAAGAAGAGAAGAAGACAACTAACATGGAGCGTTATGGTAAGAACATAACTTCTATATGTTAAGTTGTCTATCTCTTCATTCTTGCTGGATGGGACAGCGTCCCTAGCACCTTGTCCCGGTGGCCTAACGGAACAGACTCCTGAGAACAGTGGAACCAAAGTTAGCTCTATGCCTAGAAGCTAAATCCAACTTATAATGAGAAATAAAAGTGTGAGGAGTAGCCCAAGTAGCTGCACAAATGGTGTCAATAGGCAGTCTGTCTTGGAAGGCTAAAGAAGTAGCCAAAGCTCTGGTGGAATGGGCTTTAGGTTTATTAGGCAATTTTTGTTGTCTAATTTCATATACCAGGGAAATCAAAGATGTTAGCCATCTGGATAATGATACCTTTGAAACTGAAAGTCCCTTTCTGCTTTCCATAGGAGACAAACAGCTGATCAGATTTTCTGAATTGTTTTGTTCTATCCAAGTAGTACCTCAATTGACGATGAACATCCAGGCAGTGTAATTTTTGTTCAGACCTATTGGAATACTCTGGAAAAAGACAGGGAGCTCAATGCTTTGGTTTAGATTCGATGTGGAGACCACCCTAGGCAAAAAGGACGGGTTAGTTCGTAAGAATACTCTGTCCTTATGAAACAAAAGATAAGGAGGACGACAACTGAGTGCTTGAAGTTCTGGAACTCTTCTAGCTGATGTAATAGCTACCAGAAAGAGAGTTTTCCATGATAACAATTTCAAAGGAACAGGAAGCTGCAGGTTGAAGGGGAAAGAATCAAAGAAGCAAGAACTAAATTTAGGTCCCAAGGAGAAGGAGGATTTCTTATAGGAGGTCTGAGAAGAAAAACTCCTTTCAAAAACTTTGCAGAGCTTGTGGGACATTAGGGCAGATTCAGAAATACCCACATGGAAGTTAGAAATAGCTGCCAATTGAACCTTAAGTGTAGATGGAGATGAACCTGCATGGAAGAGTTCAGCTAGAAAATCAAGGACTAGTTGGATGGAAGCGGTGAAAGGATCTATGTCCTTTCCTTGTGCCCAATATGAGAAGCGTTCCCACTTACTCAAATAAATCTTTCGAGTGGAAGATTTATGGGAAGCTATCAATATATCTCTAATAGAGTGAGATAATTGAGGAAGCCTGGCTACGGTTGGAACTGGAGGAACCAAGCAGTGAGGTTCAGAGAGGGAGGACGATGAAACTGACCCGACTGATGGATCAAAAGATCTGGAACTAGGTCCAGATTCCACGGTCGCTCAAGAGAAACAATGTAGAAAGGGGAACCACACTTGTCGAGGCCAGTAAGGAGCAATGAGGATCAAGGATGCCTTCTGAGCGATAGCTTTCTGAATTACTTGAGAGATCAGTGGGAAAGGAGGAAATGCATACAGAAGTTCCGGCCAAACTTGGACTAGCGTCTCTGCTGGGTTGGCCTGGTAAAGGGAATAGAGTGAAATATTCTCTGCACTTGCTGTTTTGGGAGTAGCAAAAGATCGCAGCAAGGCTGGCCCCACTTGAGAAAAATTTCTCTCACTACAGAGTCTTTCAGAGACCACTCGTGAGGCATGAGAATAGCTCTGCTCAACTTGCCCGCAATGTGATTGGACTTCCGGGATGTGCGTTGCTATCAGAAAAGCTGAGAAGAAATTGCCCATTGCCACAGTCTGAGTGCTTCGACACAGGGGTATGATCTGGTTCCGCCTTGTTTGTTGATGTACCACACTACAGACATATTGTCTGTCTGGATTGCAATTGTTCCCAAGGAAGAGTCTTGAAGGGCTTGCAACGCTAAAAGCACTGCTCTCATCTCCAGAACATTTATGTGCAAGTGGCATTCGTTTGGTTGCCATGTGCCCTGGACTGTCCTGCCTGATAATGCCCCCACCCGATCAGGAGGCATCCGTTGTCAGTGTAGCAACCGGAGGAGGTGGAACAAAGGTCTTCCGACAGTAGCTGGGGAAGACATCCACCACATGAGATGCTTTTGCACGCCTGTGATCACAATGGTGTGAGACATTGGAAGTTCCTGGTATGACCATTGAGTAAAAGCATCCACTGAAGGATCCGCATGTGGTATCTGGCTAATGGAAGGAGAGGTATGGCGCTGCCATGATTCCCAACACCTTTAGAACTAACCTGGCTTTGATTCTGTTGTTGTTGAGAAGGAGTGATACCAATTTGTGAATGTCTGATATCCTTTGGTGTGTTAGCCTTGCAGACATGTTTATAGTATCTAGATTTGCCTATGTAGGTAATAGTGCGACAAGGCGATAAAACAGACTTTCGCAATTTATTGAAATACCCAGTTTTTGACAAGCGCGCAAAGTGTAATCTCTGGCCATCAGAAGGAGATGCTTGGTGGGAGCTGTGAGGAGCCAGTCGTCCAAATATGGAAACACCTGGAATCTTTGTCGTCTCAGGTGAGAAGCTACCACTGCCATGCATTTGGTAAACACCGAGGGCAGTGGTGAGACCAAAGGGCAGGGCCCTGAACTGAAAATGACTGGTTCCCAGCCTGAAGCGGAGGAATCTTCTGGGCGTCTGTTCATTTTATGTGATAATGCATCCGAAGGTCTATAGAGCACATCCAGTTTCCTTTGCCCAAAGGGAAGGATGGATTGCAGCGTGACCATCCGAAATCTTGTTTTCTTGACTGATTTGTTCAAGACACTGAGATCCAAAATCGGTCTCCAGTCCCTGTTTTCTTTGGAACTAAAAGAACCTTGAGTAGATTCGGATCCTTGTTGGTCTGCTGGCACTGGCTGAATTGCTCTTTTGCAAGCAGTTTTGAAATTTCCAAAGCTGCTAGATCCTTTGGCGGGTGGAACATCTGGAAGGGATTTTTGACTGATTTGGAAAGCGAAGAAAGGGGATAGAATAGCCTTGAAATGATGGACTGTACCCATTTGTCTTGAGTCAGGGATAGCCAGGCTTCTGGGTACAGTGACAATCTTCCCCGACTGCCTCGAAGATGGGCAGTCGGGCAACACCTCAGGGATGCTGAAAAGGCTTGTCAGGGAAGGCTTCCCGATTGCCCTGGTTCTGTGGACCCCCTGCCCCTAGGCGGCGTCTACCATTGTTATTCCCACCTCTGCCTTTGGTAGGAAAGCGACTCTGTCGTCAGTGAAGTCCCTTGAGATTGTTTACGAACCACATCTTTCCACCCTTCTGGCCTTTGGGGTAAGGCCTGGAAGAGTCGAAAAAGCGGACTCAGACGGCAGAAAGGGTCTTGCCATCAGTCTCGCACCTAGTCAGGGTTTCTTTCACTTGAGGACCAAAGAGATGATCCATCAAAGGGAGTTCGTGAAAGACGTCTTGAAAGGGTCCGCCAATTGCATAGCCGCATCCAGGCGTGCCTACGTAAGGCCACACCTGTCCCTGGCTCTACTCGCTCCATCGGCCAGCGTAAGAAAGGAGGCGCATGGAGGAGTTGGATATGGAATTAAGGGTAGCCAGCTGCGTGTTCATCTTGTCTTGGAAACCGCAGCTGTAGGATCTAACATTTCACTCGCTTCCTTGATCAAGTCCCTTTGAAGGCAGTGAAATGGCACAGGTAGTTCAGCGAACACATGGTAAATGTCGCTGAGGAGAACATCCGCTTCCCGTACCTATCCATGGACCTAGATTCCTTGTTAGGTGGATGGACAGGTACTGAAGGATCAGCCAGTTCCTTCTTTGTGGCAGCAGCTACCACCATAGCATCCACAGAAACTCCTTTTGTTAAAAATTGCTTGTCTGCTGGCGCTGTGATGAACTTAGAGGGTCTCCTGGGAGTGGGGTCCACTGAATCAGGAGCCGTCCATGCCTTCTTAGCAACCACCTGCATGAGGGGTCAAGGGAGGGACACCCAGGAGGTGGAAGGACGAGCCAACGCCTCAAGATACACAGATTCGTCCTCCGAAGGGCTGAGGGCTGGCCAATTTCCCCTCTGTTTCAGGATCTCCAGAATGTCTGCAAATGAGACATCTTCAGAAGGGGAACGGGGGGAACCCTCAGAATCATCCAAATCTGTGTCTGACGTGATAGACTCAGGTGAGTCAATGTGTTTCCTCTTACACTTCCTCTTCCGAGGGGCTCTTCTGCCAAATCAGGAGAGGCCTCGGAAGAGGATGAAATCCCACAGGGGCTCCTGAGGAGCTGGCTCTCTGCGGTCCGGGATGAGGGAGTGAGTCGACTTACCCTGAGGCAGCATAGAGGGAGGGACGGGGCCGACTGTGGAGTAGAGCCAGGCTCTAACACACTCCGCATGACCTCGAATGCACCCTGTCAGGCAGAGCCAGAGGTCCCGCTCCGAGGAGCTAAGAACCCCCTCGGCACCGACAGTGATGGCTCGAGGCCGATGTCGAGCCGAACTCACCAGCGCCCCGAGAGGGAGAGGGGGTCGGACAAGGGTCGATGCCACTCACCCCTCGAGCCGACGAGGAAGTCGGCCGAGATTCCTCCAAAGAAGAAAACGGAGCAGCGGGCCGAAGACAATTGTCGGCTCCGGCGTAATCACAGTCTCGGTTCCGACACGACCCGGCCGAACTCAAGAGAGTCGAAGGAGGAAAATGTTGATGGACGGGGCAGGCATCGACTGATGAGTCGGGCTCTGAAGCATCTGGGCTAGTGCCTCGACTTAAGTAGTCGACTCACTACCCTCTGAAGGTCATGATCCGACAGCCTCGATGACCTAGAGGAGTGAGACCTTTGGCTCTGTTCAGACAGCAGGGGAGATCCTGGAGCCGAATGAGCGGAGCCAAGAGATGGTGACCTGGACCTCTTCCTGGTCGCCGGCTCAAGGTCTGGTCGACACGGGAACCTCAATAACCTCGGCTCCGCCGGAGCCAGGAGCCACAGAAACTGTGGACTGAGACTTATCGGCTCCAGCCGAGCCGATAAAGGCAAAGGTTGAGCAACCTGAGGTCTCGGCTCAGAAGCCGGGCGAAGACCTCGATGCCTTAGAGGGCTTCCTGTTGACACAGACAGGGAATCCTCTGGCTTCAGTAAGCCTCTAAGAATTAATTTATTTTTCTTTCCTGCAGGACCCTGGGGCTGAAGCCATGGCACACAGCACAGGAGTCCTGCAGGTGCAAACCCCAGACAATAGACACAAGAAGTGTGAGCGTCTGTCAGAGACATTTTCTGACAGCACGCATCACACTTCTTGAATCCGGAGACCTTTGCTTCTTTAGACATTTTTGACTGACAGGTGTACACAAACACGCACACAAACACACAAGTTATACCCTGTCAGGAAAACACAATAAAATTAGTAGTAATACTAGTATAAACTACAAAAAACACACACACTCCACTAGGGAAGGGAAGGCCAAAGGCCCAATGGAAGAACCAAAGGTTCTTGGGGAAAGAAACGGAAAAAATTTAGGGTCGGGAATAAAGTATTCTAACCTACACTAACTAAGTAAGAATATTAACTTAAAAGGGGTTTTAAAGACTAATTTTCAAGAAAATTTTAGTACTCACCAGGAACCGGTAGAAGCAACCAACCTCGAAGCTGTAGCGGCAAACGAGATCTGAGGTAACTCTCGCCTAGCATTGTGGGATATAAGGGGAGCCTCGAGCCGGTGGAACCAACTCTCAAGCTTTTAGAGTGGCCGAGTCGGAGCCGAGGTCGGCTCCGAACCCATCCAGCAAGAATGAAGGCGAGATAGACAACTTAACATCTGTATTTATTTAGGAAGACATACTCACTAGTTTTGACACGGTTGTATACAATGTATTCTATACAGCATTCTGCATGGAGAAAGGTGGGTTACAGTTTTAAAAGAGGACAGCTGGGTACACAACTCCCAGGATAAAAAAGTCCGCAATACTCTTATGGACAGTGGTTACAGGAAGTAAAAAGATCACAGTGTAGAATCCTGAACATGCATAAGCATTCAAAAACTAGTGTTCACTGACATCAAGGTGGCCGCTTCGCCTACCTCATCATCGGACTTAGTGGTAGTCCGTATGAAATTCATACGCAAGAAAAGAGCTATACAAATGGTGCATTGGACTAGCCAGGATAGGAAATAAATTATGTACTGTTAGTGATATGCAAGAAGTACAGAATTTAAATTTACCTGTGCAAAGGCGAAAGTCAAGGGTTATCAATACCATTGAGCTTATCCAAAGACATTTTAAGTGAAATACAGGGAAAGTATCCAAGTATGTAAACTTTCACAACAGAAACAGTTACATCACCGCGGTGTACCGAAAAATACATTAGAACATGACAATGTAAATGAATAGAAGTAAAATTTATGTAGTACTTGCAAATTGATGGAGTTAGTGTAATAGGTCTACCACTGTATATGTCACAGCTACATGGAGCAATTCTTGCCCAAAAGTAGGAAGAATGGAAATGAATATGGACATGGGGAAAGTAGTATGCTACCTCTGCATTTGTAATCATGTCAGCACCCTCACATATCCTATTCCTTCAGTGGTAGCACCACATGCAGGTCAGACATTGTCAGTGTACTACCCAAGAGCAGAAGTACATCAGGCCAATGTTGATCGGGAGACAAGTACATCACGATAACCTGTGCAGGTGATGACACTACTGCCTCAAATCCTTCGCAAAGCAACACGACTGTACCAGTTCCAGGGGTGGAAATGCCCGAAAGCCATCTATACCTGTAACATTCACGTTTTCCTAATTTGTTATACTTCCTAGCTCCATACCATAACACTCCTGGGCTTTATTATCATTACCACACACAATGGCACATATGTTGTCAATCTTTTTCTAAATGCATCTCAATTGTCAACACTTCCTGTCGGCCATAAATTGTGCATGCCATTGCTTGCTATTATCACTGCTGATACACTGTTATAACTACCTGTTGTGGTTGTGACGTGTACAGCTGAATGACTTCCTATTGTGTTCCTTGTTATATTCCATTGTTATCTTTTGATGTTTTATCTTTCTTCCCACTGCCCCTTGGTATCAGTCTGCCTACAGTTGTACGCACATGTTTAGAAAAGAAGCAGTCCTGCAATAGACATGGATCTCTGATAAGAAATAATAAGGCTACTACACTATGGTGCCTACGGACCTCAGCCGAAAAGAATGTAAAACTTATGTATTAGGATAAAAGGGCATATGATTTTATTTTCAATAGAGAAGCACCTACCTCCTGTGGTGACAGCACCACAGTGGTATGCAGAACAGTTTAATGTCTGTCTATTTAATCCCCCTGTTTAATCTGTTTAAGTACTAGTGATTAACATCAGATACTGAATTTATGATAATGAGAGTTGGTAAAGGCAACCCTGTTAATGCACAAACTTATACTCACACTGGTGTAATCCACATTGTCCCAGAGCCTGTCTGCAGCTGAATGCAGTCCTCACTCACAAACCAAAGAGGGTTGCTTTAAACTGGAACAGGCGTACATAAAAATTTGCATTGTGGGAAGCTGTCTACCTGCGAAGCTGGCTGTATTTACCATTCAATCTCTCTTCCACACTTCTCTCATAATCTGTTTTAAAGTTCAATTTAACAAAAGGTATCTGTAATTAAGCCTGTGGCACACAACAGGGGAAATAGAATTTCTGACTCACACATGTCATTGGCAAAACAAGTAACATTTACTTTGATATGGCTGCATACTTAGAATTTCTGAGCCACTATGCTTTCACCATTCCATATATCATCGCTGTTCCAAAATGTTACACAGTCATTGACATACATAGCCTGGCTTAGCTGCACCATTTCATTTTTTCAATTTGATATCATATACGAACAAGTTACTTATAATTTGTGCTTTGCTTATCTGTTGTATATTTGTGGTCAAGAGTTTTGCATAACTTACATGTATACTCAATACAAGTCAGCCAATCTGTTGTGGCCCTTACATTAATAATCTCAAGAAAAGAAAGAAACTGATGCAGAACATGGTATAGGCCATATAGGCCATAGAGAGCTAAAGATCCATTCTCAAGAAAGAGTTGAAAAACCTCATTGAAACCAGAAAAGCCAGCAATGATGGCAGAATTACAACCAACACTAAAAACAATCCAAAAATCCCTTCTATGCCTATATCAACAGGCTCCATATCAATACCCAGATTTTGGTCTGACATAATGCAGAATGGCAGGTCGCATACTGACCCAGCAGCAATTGCTAACACGCTGTCATACGGATTCTGTGTCAACTATTCCACTCTATCCACACCTACATCACAATAATGGAAGCATGACAAGGACACAGCATTACTGCAGCACAAGGCTGCAGTTGGATTGACCACAGCCACAAGTACATATGTTATGAGGCCAGATAACATCCCAGGTCATTTTGTACACAAACTACAAAGTAAATTGGCACCACATCAGTGTGTCCTCTGTAGTAACGGCATCTACTCATGTATTTTTCCCTACCCAACAGTGTACTGCTGCAGTCATCAAACTACAAAAAGGGTGAATGAATACAGACCCTGGTAATTATCGTCCCACCCCTTAGCCTAATTTACATTGGTAAAGTTAGGGAATGGATCATCGTGTTCACTGATTAACAAATACTTTTGAAATATCCAAACTTCAGACCCCATGAGATCTGGCTATGTGAAAGGGAGATCATGCCTGTTCTCCCTGTCTGTGGATGAAGGATTAGGCAGTGCATCCAGACTACCTACATCCGGACAAGGCCTCTGATATCATTAATCACTCTGCAAATATTGATAAACTGACCAAACCATGCATCAACCTCCTTTATCACTAGGTTGGTTGCAAACTGGCTCACAGATAGAAGACACGGTGTAAAAGCAGCGGCCTCATACTCAGTCTGCCAAACAGTGGAATTACACAGGGATCGGCCATAGGTCCTCTGCTGCTCGTCATCTACTTCTCATAGCTAAAGTCATACACAGAGCCACTCTGTGTAACGAAGTTCACAGATGATTGCAAGTTATGAGCTATAACATCACAACTGATGTTGACATCAAAAACAAAGGCCTTATTGACACTACTAACTGGAATTAAAACCATGCCCTTAGCCTCACTGCCAAAATATGTGTCATCATCCCCTATGGGAATAACAGAGTCTCCATCAAGTAACACATTGACCGAAGACAAAGCATTATAACAGATCACAGCAACCAGCAGTTGTGATGACCACCTTAATACTGCGCTAAGAAAATACTTCCATGTGGTGTATCTCATTACTCAGGCTATTGCATCCAGGAAGAAAGAGGTCATTATCTGCTTTCAGTTTTCACTCTTTTGACCAATCATCCTGTACAATGCCTTATATGTCAGATGCCTCACTAGGCACCCAGAACAAATGGTGAGGTAACAAATCTACGTCACAATGTTGATTTTAGGCATTAAACAATTGTCCTGTATTTCAACAAGTTATTAAACCTCAAGTAGTCTGTCTCATATTGACTACTTAGAGGCGATCTGTGTTTGACTTGCATATCCATGTGTTACACAACCCCTGCTCGAAATGATACTTCTGAAGAAAAAACAAAATAAAATCACACCGCATCACAAAGTGAAGAGACCTCAAACTCATTACTAGAATCATTTACTTGGACAGGTTCACAATCCAGAGACTGCCCATGTTTCTTAATGGAATTCACGTACCCCATGTCAATATAGATCGACAGAGCTGCATATGAAGCTGCAGTACCCGCTATATTCAAAATCTCCCATGTCTAACCTGTCCTGAAAGGAAGCAGTTTCACTCAAATGTCAAACATGTGAGCCATAGTTATTCTGTCAACTCTAGCTAAAATTATATGGAAGGGTGGAGACATAGCTCCTGCACTACCTTACACGGAAAAAGTTGTCGTCAAACTTTGAGCATGGCTGTAAGCCAGATCACATTAATACTTCTGCCCTCCTCTCTTTGTACAACGTCAGTAACCACAACCACAAGAACAAATGATTTTCCGCAGTCTTTCCAGATCTATCCAAGGGGTTTGACATGGTTGACCACAACATGCTTATAAAAATCAAGAAGGGCTTCTGCTTAAACAACCTTGCACTCCAAACATTGCAATCCTACTGGCAGGGCAGGCAACAGGCAGTGCTATGGCGGGGGAATCTGTCATCTCGCCTTCACATTATATTTGTAATCTGCCAGGACTCTATAGTAACATCCCTTCTGTTCTCCATCGTTATCAACGATCTTCATTCAGTCATCCAAGATGCTACCTGCATTCAATATGCAGATTACTCCACCTTGCTTTGTTGACACCTCACCACGTAGTTTATCCCCATTAACCCTAATTAGCTGCAATACAGTGGATAAATGTCCCTATACTCATCTGTTGGTGAACCCAAACAAATCTAAGCTAGTCCTCTTCTCACCTACACGGAAGGCCATCACAGCCATCCTTCAACATGAGCACTACCAATGGCATCATCATCTCCCAAGCTGTGACAACCTGAACTGTGATGTACATAGCAATGCAAGCTATGAAAACCATTTGTCAAACACTTTGCTCTATTCACAGAATCCAACCCTTGCTTACCTTACTTGATAGAACTGCAGTTGCCCGTTCAACTTTTCTAGACACCTCACCGCTATTCTCCAAATAACACCGAAGCAATCATAAGTAAACTATCATCTCGCTATAACCACTCAGCCAGATTTGTTACAGGCATGGCCTATCGAGGGCACCACTGTCACAAACAAAATTGCCTAGGATGGCCTCAATTGCCTAGCCTACTTTACTTAAAACCTGCTAATAGTGACACATTACGTCCTTTAACAACAAGAACATATATCTGCACTAAGAAAATATTGTCAGTCCCTACACTAGCATACGCCCACTGTAATCATACACTACACTCAGAGTTCAAACATACAAATTAAAAAACTCAGCTGGGGACTTGTTCTTTGACAACTCTGTGGTAAAACCATGGAGCAGACTACCAGCTGACTTGACCCATTAACCCTCAATTGTATAACTGCTGCTCACTGATTACAGAATGTAATGTGTTTAATTTTTAAAAGTTATATGTATTATATAGTCAGTGTTTTATAATGTTCGTAGTATCTGTGCTAAATGCTCGTATGACTTATTAATGTTATATGCTTGAAACTAGTGCTCACTAAATGTTCAAGGTGTATTATCTTGTAGCTTCTCTACACTGGCCTATGCTGACAAAGGAACTATGCCATTTAACAAATCTACAATAAATACAATACAATAAATAAACACAATCCAATAGCCGTGAACGAGAGGCAATTGGACCTGGTGTTTGTAGGTACACTGCACAGTGCCAAAACAGACTACTTACGATAATATGATGGTTCCGTGTACTCCACATCTTGTGACTGATTGTGAATGTCTGGATTGTGCCTCTTCAGGCCACTTTACTTACTACAACACTGCACATCATTGATACGTGTGATTCAATCCACCATACTATTTCTCATCTTACACATTCAAAAGAAAAAATGTAGGCATCTGTTCCACAATCATCTGAACAACCACATATTGTCAAGCTGGCCATATCTTGTGTGTGTTGTTACACTGGAACATGCAACCGTATTAAGAATTAACCTTTCAATTTCAGCCTTCTGAAATTGTACTCCTGCTATTACCTAACCTGTACACCATTACTAATAGTCATTGGCGTATACGTACACGATATTAACAAAGTACTCTACTGTACTGCAGATGAAATGTAGTTCATACCAATGGTTAATTGTAAGGCAGTTATGGTTATTCAGTTCTAAGCCACTCCATGCACTAAGTGAATGCAAGGTGCACTCTGTTGTTAATCCACATGTTCAGCAGTTATTCATACAACTGGCCACACGTAGCTCGGTTCTGTTTTATGACTACGTATATAGTGAGTTCTATTGCAAGTACCATTTTCAAACGCAAACTAATACAAAGTAACATAACTACTGCTGTATATGACTCTATTTCCCATAAGTATACACTGTGTTCACACATGCATAGCACTACATATCGTCACTACTACTTTCCACTCCTGCATAGTTGGTTTCCTGACATTGCCTTATAACAGACCGATTTCTCTCATACAGTCAGATCTCAATAAGCATCGTTCTATCTTTAAGTCGTCTGTATCCAAGTAGTGTACTACAAGCCATAAAGATTTTACGTCACACTGCATACATCTTACCAGTCCTTTATTTCAATATACAGTTGCCAAGGGTGCACCGATTATTCATGGTACACAACAATATCCAGGACAAATACACAAACTGTAATGTTTTTTAGTCCATGTTTTTTATTGTAAAAATACAGGCCAAACATAGTATACTAGGTAAAAAATTTGATCTATTCTAACACAACACACAAATGTATAAATGTTAACTTTTTAATACTAGTCAGTCACTGTCCTCCGTTGAGCTAGAAAACCTGTGTACTGGCCTAAAGGGTTGGGATATCTGTCACGAATGCGCCAAACACAGCAACTCGGAATGACTCGACGCACTCTACTCCCAAGCCGTCCATAACGCCAGACAGTGAACTGTCGATAGGCCGAATGCCGAAAACGACGATTATCATCCGTCTCCAATGGTATTCCAAAGATAGCCCTCCTGTAGGTATCAGCAACGCGTAGAACACCCGGATGCAGCACAACTTCACTCATTTCCTGGAAAAAAAATTACATTTAATGCAACCTTAGTCAATTACAATTATGATGAAACAGTCAGACTTGTGTAACAACACTAACAAATCATGTAATTATGCAAAAATACACTTTGTAATGTATAGCCAGAGTTGTGTATACCAATTTGACTTTGTATGCGCTGTATATAACAAGATGAGTGCAATGTGTATTAGCAATTATTTTGGACATAGATGATAAATCCTATACACTGTAGACGGTAATATGGTCATACATCAACCATACAACATTACTCTTTACCAGGCAGAATGATCAAGAGTTGATGCAGAGATTATAGCTTACTTTTCTGATATACTATACTGTACCCATTTACACTGAAGTGTGTACTTGGTGCCTTGAACCATGACAGCATCTGCTTGAAGAATTCACCTTGTATATGACAAGACTCTGTCAGCAGAATTTGCTTTTCATGTCATTTACACAAACACTGTTACACACTGTAAAACAATATCTGTCGACACCACAGACAAGCATATATCTGCTACATCATTACAGTACTCATGTCAATGATTCATGAACAATCAGATATGTACCAGTGTGTGCATCTCTCTCTCGCTCTCCATCTCTTTAAGCAGGTATAACTTAGTTTCCTAGGTGTTCTATTTCAATTAAATTAAGGTGTCCAACTCTTTTGTCAATCATTGGACTCCTAGTGTAACCTGCCCCTTTAAGTTTGTAATAAACTGTGGTCATACTGGGTGCTATAAAATTAATCATACCTACACAGTATAACTTTATCTTCTTTACATACTATTACACTAGCCCGATGTGATCCTTGTCAGTATACAGCATTCTATCTCATTAAGCAATGACTCACCGGAACAAGAGATAAACAGTTTGTTGGTGAATTGGCACAGCAGACTCTTTCTTGTGCAGTGGGCATATCCCTGCAGCCTTGGCACACACACCAAGTCGGGGGTTGTTCTGCCTGACGTTGTTCAGTAATTCCAATGTTCCCCCTCTCTTGCTCCTCAAGTATCTCCTGTAATAGTGCTGGATTCCTTTTTGCTATAACATTGCATAGATGACGCATTTCCTCTGTGGATAGGCCTTGAATTCTGTCCTGTAAACACACAAGCATTTACATTAGTTAATCATAAGTAATGTGCCTGTAATAATGTGTTATGCACCTACACAGAACATCTTGGGCACACATTTTTAAAGGAATACTGACCTAGCAAATGAAAATATAATTAGCTGTTATCATCAGCATGTCCCTATCTCAGATACACATTTCTAATAAGAATTCATTTGACTAAATATGGAAGACGTAATAAGGGATGTGTGTACCCAAATAGATAGTAATCTCTCCTTTGATAATGACATTGACAAAGTGGTTAGAAAATGCTTCTTTGTGGGCCCATTATTATCACAAAAGGTTGCGCAAAAAGAAGTCATTGTGCCCCTCTGCTCATCATTCAGATATATCATAGGGTACTGCCCCATTTGGAATATATCTTACAAGACACATGCAAAAGCTGGAAAGACCACAGAAGTACCTCACCAAGAGGATCACTGGCCTCAAACAGATGCCCTATGAAGCTCAACTAAAGAAACTCCCGCTGTACTCGGTTGCATACTGACTACTCTGAGGTATTCTCTGATGGACATGTTGCACCGAAAGAAAAGCTTATTCCCTCGAGCCACATGCTGTCAGGATGTTAACCTCACCACAACAATAAAAATGAAGGGCTGGAGTGGTAGTTTCCTGTACGAGAGACTTCCCATGCTTTAGAACAAGATTCCAATCTACATTAGGCATAGCTCCTCGCTAATAGTCTCCAACAGAAACCTTTTCCAGCAGATGGGCAACAGAAAATTTACCCCGGGGATCACTTCAGTGGCTCTGCTGGACAGAGGCACAGGGAACTAATCTAAGGGAGTGGCAAAAGACAACACATTCTGGATAGGCTTATACATGCCTTCGGGCAGATAGCCTAGTACCTACCTATTAACCTATGTGCTACCAAACTCAGTCTTGTATGACACTTTACCTGTAAACTCTCACAATACTGTTGTCCTTCATGTGCCATGATGTTAGCTTGCTGTTGTTCTCTCAGACTAGTCTCCCTCATATTTCTCTGCTTTTTAGCACTCTTCCTTCCAGAATTAGGATGCAGTTTTCTTCGGCTTGGCAAAGCATCAACAGGTGTCACTGTAGGTGCATTCCCACTAGTGTAGTTAGCCTCCATGGTTATAAACTCTGAGAAACGAATACAGGCGAAAAATAACAGGCAAAGACAGTTTATTAAAAAATGTCAAAGTGTATGTCCATCTTTGAGATACAGCACTCATTTGCAAACACAACCGTGAAAAATCAAATCAGCCATGGGCAAATTAATCCATCAATGTTGAAATATGAGAGAGTAACAATGATAAAGTACATGATTGCTGCATACCAACCTCTTTACAGAGCTTTTCAAGAGAACGTCCACCTAAATGTGAATTATTCAGATTCTGTTAACATCAATAAATAGTATAAAACAGTAAAGTCATTGACTGCTCGGATACGCTGCTGCCAACCTCATCATTCACACCCATGTATAATGCATCATCAGCAGCTCATTTATACTGTGCACGTACTCTGTATATTAATTAGAAAACTTGACATCACCACTACTGTCATCCTATGCCCCAAAGATCAAATGGTAACCTAAGTATGAGGAAAAAAGAAGCTATGATGACTTTCAGATTACCGCACATTCCAGTATTCCTTGTTTGGCCAACCACCTGTACTCTACTTATGCTAAGTTTAGGTTGTCTTGTAGCCAGGCAACTTTACTCTCATCCACATACAATCTACATACAGAACCCCAATAGAATAACTCAATAACTGCGTGCACCTCACCTGGACATTACAGAAATAAGACACATCATGATCACCAAACAAAAGCTAATCACAAACCATGAATACAGTCATGTTCAAATTCTCACTAGCAGAGCCCTAGCATTATCAATAAATGTAGGTATGTATGTACACATTATATATATATATATATATATATATATATATATATATATATATATATATACATACCTACACACATGTACACCTACACACACACACACATATTCATATATAGGCCACATATTATCTCTAAATATATGTATGTATGTGGATGTATATATATATATATATATATATATATATATATATATATATATATGTGTGTGTATATAATTTTTTTATATTTGTTTCTTTGTAATTAGCCAAAACACATATCCAGGAATACAAATGAGTCCAGCAAAACATATCAAAGTCCGACCTCATTGAACCGAAAGAGTATTGAAGCTCTTGACCTGCAAAATAACATATTACCAATTAAACTATTAAGTGCAACTCCGTTATATATTGCCTACTCAGAGGCGATGTCTGGCAGGCATACAAAGCTATGTCAAGCCCATAGCTGTTGGACATGCTCCACTTAAAGAAATACCAATCCCTCTGAGCTACATGCTCTAGGGAAGTATAACTTGTCACCACAATAAACTGAACATGCTGGAGGGATAAATTGCTGTCCCAGGGAGTTACCATACTCTCACACAGACTACACATCTATGTCAGACTGAGCTCCTCATTAGCACTCGTCACGTAGAAACATGACGAAAGGATGGGAGATAGGAAATTGACCTCGGGGATCACTTCTGTGGCTCTGTTCGATAGGGGCACATGAAAATTATTTTCTTGGGTGGCAAAAGACAAGGTAAATGTATGGCTAGGCTTATATAGGCCCTAGGGCCAATAGGCTAGTACCTACCTATGAACCTATGTCCCGATAGCCACGCCAATGTGGCACAAATTCCTCAAAACCCGAAGTCATGGGATGGTGACACCAAACACCACAACTTCATCGACTCAATGTGTGATTCCACTACATTGGGTAAAAGGACACAGTGCAATGCACTGCACATTGGGCTACTTAACCTGTTAAAATCGTAAAAATACCTTGACTCAACTGTATGTCAGCATATCATTCTCTCAATGATTGAGTAGAACCATTGAGTATTTGAAATGATAGAGCAGTAATGCACATACCAGTATAATAAATATGTAAAAATACGAATAAAAATAAATACAACTGTATTCAGACAAATCTTTAGACAAAAAAAAGAACTGACTCTTGTCCGACTTCAGTTCCAGTACTTCTTAGTTGGACAGGGCACTGAAAGACAAAATAAGATGGTTAAGTCAAATAAATTTAAATAAGAGTGAAAGTGAGAGGCATTTGCTCCAAGATGTGAAAACTTTGACCATTGTGTACTTCGTAAATGGTTTGCATCAAAATGCTATGGAGGTGACTGTAGCAAACAAAAAAAATTGTTATGTGACTGAAATATTTGCCAGTTACCAAGGTCAAGCAATGCAGTTATAACACATGAACTCTACGGCACCATATACTTATCAGTACTCTTTCACTTAGCAAATTAACACTGCATGTAAGAGACCCTAATGGTAATTAACACTCAAATTCACAAAATAAGTGAACTGCCATAGATTCAGAAATACTGACAAACGGTGGTGTACTGCATATGCAATATGCCATTGCATTGCTGCTTTAGAATGACATAAGCATTTTAAAATACAGCTGTAATACAACAAACATTTCACAGAACTTGAGCAGGAGTAAATAACTTGTACCGCACTGCAATGCAATTATTGACTAAAATGTAGTAATAGGTGATAAATACATAACTTTCAAGTGACGAAACTGTGATCTGCAGTCTGCTTGCACTTTGAGAAAGCGTGAAATTTCAATGACCGACTTGGTATCATCTAGAAGAAACCTCATTGTTCTCGACATTCTGTGTTTGTCTCAGAATACACTGTATTGTTAGGTAGCATGAAACATTAAAGGGTAGCTGTTCGGAATCATGTCTCGCAGGTTTGTAACGTTTGTAAATGTTTTACGTGATTTCGTACAGAAAGTTATGTTGCCACACTGTGGAAAGTATCACATATAATTCACCTCCACAAAGGCGGACTTCCACAGAACTAAACAATTACTGCCCCATAGCTACTCTCTCTCCACTCTACAAAATACTAGAGAGATGCATACACTCTCTGGTCTCAGACTACTTCCTTATCAACAACCTCCTTTCCAGTACTCAGCATAGTTTATGACAAAATCACAGCACCACCACTGCCTTACTCTCCTTTACTAACAGTATCCCTCAGCATTGAAACAATGGCTCTCTCTCCTCTGCTACTTTCCTAGACCTATCAAAAGCATTTGACATGGTCCCACACAAACAACTTATCTCTGTCCTCAATTACCTATCCTTCTCGCAATCAGTCACCAACTGGTTTCAGAGTTACCTGTCTGACTGCCAACAATCCGTTATATGGCAGAATGAGATATCTCCCCAACTACCTGTCTCCATAGGGGTTCACCAAGGATCCATCCTTGGAGCCCTACTCTTGTGTTTTTACCAATAATATAGCCTCTGCCACCAAACATGGCACACTCATACCATATGCCAATGACTCAACCATTATCTGCTCAGCCAAGTCACTACCCAAACTGCAAAAATTCACACAGGAAGAATTTTCCTCTGTTGATACCTGGTTATCCGATGCCCAATTAATACTCAACCAAAACAAAAGTAAACTACTCATATTCCAACCCACCAAACATACTCAAATCAACTCTCACTGTAACATCACAGCAAGAGACAACACCACTATATACCCAACTGAACACACCAAATTGTTAGGAGCGGAAATAGACAACAAATTAAAATATGACATTCACATATCCATGACCATACAAAAAGTCCACAAAAAACTAGGAGCGTTATACAGAAATAAGCAACTTCTCACCAAAGCAGCAAAGAATTGAATAGCAAATTCCAACCTAATCTCCGCCCTACTTTATGCCTCTCCAGTATATACCAACCTAAGTCAATGCAATCTAAACAAGCTAAAAACCTGCTATAACAAAATCGCCAAATTCACCACAGGGGCATCAAACCGTAGTCACCACTGTCTCTCACTTGCTGAACAGGGCTGGCTTCAACTCCCTCACCTCCTTCAATGGTGTCAACTCTCACTCGCCCACAAACTAGTAAACCATCCACTAAATGTCCCATCCCTCCAGAATCTACTCCAACCCTATGACACCAACAGACCACTAAGATGCAGCAACAAAAATCACTTACAGATCACTAAAGCCAGTAACTGTGCTGGTGAAGCACTATTCTCTTGCACCATAGGCGAATTGTGGAACTCACTCTCACCCACAATTACCTCTGTACCATCATGCACCCACTTCAAAACTTTACTAAATGCACACCAAAAAACATGCTGGCTATGCCCTTGCAACTCCCACTGTAGTATCACCCACCCCATCCAACCACTACCTTTCTTTACACTCCAGTAAGAGCCTTGATTATAGCAAGCACAGATGCTCATAAGCATAGTACTTATTGTACAGCAGGAATTTCTTATAGTAACATTTGTTAATGTCTGTTATGTACTTCACAGATAAAGATTCTGGTTGTCTACTGATGTACTATGTTCTTCATCTGTAAATATGTTGTAAGCAATTGCTATGTAAATTGTTAATCGCTATGTATTCCAATGTAACTACTGTCTGTTTATTTTAACTGTGGAGTTTTTTTCCCCGGGCCTCTGCTGAAAATGGACCTACATCCAGTCAGACACTCCCAGTCAACAAATACAAATAAATAAAATAAGAAATACTGAGCCAAGTACTGTGATATCATAAATAAGCTTAACACAGTAAATATCAACCCATTTGGCACATGATGGGTTGCAAACTGGCTCAGGGATAGAACTCACATGTTCAGAGTTGCGGGTGCCATGTCTGACTCTAAACAGATTACAAGTGTCATCCCACATGACTCTGTCCTGGGACTTCTCTTGTTCGGTACATCCTTCTGAGGTACAGGCAAGCACGACAGGACTGTGGCTGGCGAAGTTTGCAGAGGATTGCATACTGGGAGCCATAATGGATGCTCCGGCTAACACAAGCATCCTTCAGAAGGGTGTTACGGAGATGGATACCTGCTGTGAGAAACACGGCCTCAAGCTAAATGCCAAAAAATGTGTAGTCATCCCCTTTGGGAAAAATAAAGTGCCCACAAATTACCACATAGGAGGTAATCCGCTAAGTCGGGAAGAAGTAATTAGGGATCTGGGGACCCAAGTAGATAGTAACCTCTCCTTTGACAATCACATTGCAAAGTGGTTAGAAAAACATTCTATATAGCTCACCTAATCACAAAAGGATTCACATCAAGATCAATAGAGGTCATTGTGCCACTTTACTCATCACTCATCATGCCCGTAATTGAGTACAATGCCCCATTTGGGATGTACGTTACCAAACACCTGCAACAGCTGGTGAGACCTCAATATTACCTCAACAAGAGGATGGTGGGGCTCAAACAGTTGCCCTATGCAGCTCAACTAAAGAAACTCGAGCTCTACTCAGTGGCTTACCGCCTACTCAGAGGCGAACTCTTGCCTGATGTACAAGGCCATGTCTAACCCGTAACTAATGGACATGCTGCACCTCAAGAAAACCAGATGCATTATAGCTACACGCTCCAGGGATTTAAACGTCAGCACAGCTATAAATAGGACATGGAGGGATAGATTTATATACCAGAAGCTTCCCTCGCTCTGGAATAAAGTCCCGATCCATGTTAGGCAGAGCACCTCGGTGACTCTATGCAAGAGAGATTCTTGATGAGTGTAGGAGAAATTGTAAATTCAATGCAGAGATCACTTCTATGGCCCTGCTGGACAGGGTATCAGGAATCTAGTGTAAAAGGGAGGTGGAAGACAACATATTCTGGCTAGGCTTCTAAATGCCCTAGGGCAGATAGTCTTGTACCTAGCTATGAACCGAAGTCCTGGCCGACTGTTTTAAGAAGGCTATTGACTTACTACCAGTACATAAACAAAAGAGAGAGTAGGATTCAAGCAGATCTGTTGCATGTCTGCAGCCTAGTAACCACTACTATTAGTTTGACAGAAACTACAGTGTCAGCATTGAAATCAGTAAAATACACATGCATTTACCAGTTTGTGATCTGTACTTGCCTATTCTGTGTTTGTACTAATGCAAGAAAGATCCAGTGTTAATGCCAAATATTATCTGTATGAGAAACATTGTCCAAAAGTAAGGCACACTGTACCGCAAGGAGCTTGAGGAATACCTTTCAAAATATAAACAAACAAATGTAAAACACCTTTTATATACAAGCTCAAACCACTAACAGTCAGCTGAGCACATAAGACATACACAGCTGAGCTGACCTTTTTGTAAATGGACAAACAGTGAAGCCTATGTGTGCACACCCTGCAGACAGTCACATACTCCACACTGGGAAAGGTAGCAGCATTCCACATTTTTGACATAGAAGGTTGATGGTTATGTCTCAAATCTTTTTCATTTGGGCTCCAACTTGTGCTGAAACATTTCTGATTTTATGACAACTATGATGATTACAGTCGGCTGAGTGCCAACTGGTACACAGACACGCCACCATTTCACTCTGTTGCTGCTTGTAAATCCTAACATGTGTGTATAACATGTAGAAGTCACATCTCCTGATTTTACAAATTTTTGGCAGTAACTGCTAAACACTGCTTGTGGAGCTGACAAACCACATACCTTTTACAGCAGACCAAAGAAATCACACTGTGTAAGTGATATGTCCAAAATAACTTACATTAAATAACTTTCTTTCCTTATTTCCATAACCTCCCCACCTTGCTCCACACCCCATCCTTTCTAATGGCTAGTATATTTTGTTTTATGGGTAAGAATTGAGCTTGAAGATGTATTTGGTAAGTCAAAGCTGTGTTCCACAGTGCCATGTCTGATCTACAAAGGGGGGTATTGAGTGCGTGCCCCCCCTGATTGTTTATATGCCACATGACCATGGTGTTGTCCGTCTTTATCAAAAGTTGTCCTGGATAAAGTAAGTCCTTGAAGGCTCTCGGGGCATTTTAAACAGCTAGCATGTCTTTCTGATTGATATGAATATGCATTTGTTTTGGGCTCCATATGCCCTGAATCCATCTTCACGTCAAGTGTGCTTCCCAGCCATATTGTGATGCATCTGTTGTTAAGGTTTGGCTGCCAGGGATTAGAGTTAAGGTCCATCCCATGTTTTGGTGACATGCCTTTGCCCACCAAAGTAGCATTCATTAAATGTTCACGGTGTATTAATATGTACCTTCTGTCCATGGGCCTCCGCTGAAAATGGACATATATCCAGTCAGACTATCCCGTTCCAGAAATCTTCAATAAATACATACAATAAACTATACATAAAAGCTATGTATACTGATGACAGGGAAAATGACTCTACTATCCATAGTGAAATAACTACCTGCACTGGTGTCGGCACCCTACTGGTAGGCTTAGCAGTGATCAGACACATTTCTCTTTGATTCCCCTCTGTCACCTACTTACATACATTGTAATAATAGCAGCTATTGTATTTTTGTTAATGACATTTGGGAAGGGCAGCTACTTTATTCACAAGGTAGGAGTCATACCGGTGTAATACACATTACCAGTGAGACTGTCTGGACCTAAACGGATTCATGCATCAGTAAGCTGTGGGGGGGCTGCACTCACTGAAAAAAAAACCCATACCAATCTGATCTGAAGCTAGCTATCTGTGAAGCTGACTGCATTCATTCATCATTACCCTCCCCCTGGCTTACCACAAGGCCTGTTTTCATCTTTAAATATTACAAAACATATACTGTATTACTCATGCATCACACTGTAGGTTCCCCACATTTACTACTGTATCCCACCTTGGACCCCATGCACTTCAAAAAATTCCATAACTACCAAGACAAAGCCACCCTCCTTGACAGTCTGGACCAATATGCCTTTGATTGTACCCTAATAAGCTGTGCCCAATCACTTCGACAATTACAAGAAATTACCCAAGAATGTTTTTGAGCAACAAGGAAATGGCTAACTCACAATACTCGACAATAATAAGATACAAACAATATTATTCCATTGGTCTAAAGCTACTCTGCCAATACCATTATTTAAAATGCAACTCTACAATAAGAACCATATCACAGTCATTGCACAAACTAAACTATTGAGATTGACACCAGGCATCTGTATCAAATTTCATAATGTGACATATGATCAAAGTCATGGCCTCAATCTAAATGCCAAAAAATGTAGAGTCATCCCAATTTGTCAAACAAAAAAAAACACCTAGAAATTACCACATTGGTGGCAGCCCCCTTAATACAGATGAGGTATTACAAGATCTGGGGACCCATGTAGACAGTAATCTCTCCTTTGACAATCATATTGCCAAAGTAGTTAGGAAATCATTGTATGTGGCCCATCTAATTACTAATGGGTTCGCCATCTAGAAATACAGAGATTATAATGCCCCCCCACCACATAACACAAGCACTCAGGTCACTCCAGAACAACTAAAAATACGTCTCTGTCATTGTCCATGTTGGTGTGAATGACCCGAGTCGTACCTCCCTGGACTACATGAAAAGAGACATATAAGAGCTCTCTGATCACGTAGCCCAGACCAGTATGACCCTGACCCTGAGTAGCATCCTGCCCTCACCAAGAATGATACCACAGTATAAAGAAAAAATTATCAGTATAACTGGCTAAGTTTCTGGTGTCATTCAAAGGGGATCCAGTGTCTGTCTGCCTGGGATGACATGCTCGACAAGCCACGCTACTTTGCTAGAGACAGCTTGCACCTGTCACCCTTAGAATTTTGAATACTGGCCAAGGTTCTTGCCACCCCCATAGTGCCTTTTTTAGGCAAGGCTCAAAAGACAAACCCACCGCTGTAAAAAGCACAAACAGAAAACTGAGGGTAATGCTACTCAGTGCTAGCAGTCTAAACCTCAAACTGCACGCACTCGAGGTACTCCTCAGTATGGAGAAAACTGATATATGTGCAGTAACAGAAACCTGGTTTAAGGCTCCAGAGAGCACCACAGAACTACCAGGCTACAACTCATAACATACATATTGGCCACAGAACCCGGACCGAAATACCAAAGGCGGGGGCGTGTTCATGTTCATCAAGGATACCCACAACTCCAGGTTAGTGGCACAGCATGATGCTTCAGAAATCATCCACGTGCAACTAACAATGGGCAAAACTGCAATTCAAATTGCAGCTTTCTACAGATCACCCACCATGTCCCAGGACCCCCATTACACACTTCTGGAAACACTGGTAAACATACTGGTCCAACCAAACACCCTAATATTGGGTGATTTCAATTACCCAAACATTAACTGGTAGAAATTCTTATGTTCTAACTCCCTTGACCAACATTTCCTAGAATTTATAAACTCAAATGCCCTGGATCAACTGTTCACAGTACTCCCACCAGAGGTGACAACATATTGGACCTGGTCATCACCAACATGGGCGACCGGTGTTACACACCGGAGGTCAACCCCTCACTGGTTAGATCTGACCAGAAACAAATCACTCTGGATATACACATTCCACCTCCACCCATGGTCAAGGAAACAAACATGAAAAACTTTTCTAACGCAAACTTCACATTACTTAAGATTGAGGTGGAAAGTTTCAAAGCATCCATGCTAAAGGATAACACTGTCCAAGCTGCAAAATCCTTTACTAATGCATTCTAGGGGCACCTAGAAGAATGCATGGATCATGATATCCCAAGCAAAACAAAGACTGACTCCTCCAAGAAAAGAAAACCAGTCTGATGGACCCCTGCCATAAATAAGCTATACAATAGAAGGAGGAAACTGGTATAGAAAGAGTAAAATCCCAAGAAGACAAGACATCCCTGTTCAGTATCAGCAAGAAACTACGATCCCTCATAAAATTATCCAAGGCTAGCTTCGAAAGAAAAATTGCCAAGGACATCAAAGATAACCACAAGGCATTCTTTAGCTATGGTCAGATCTACTCATAGTTAGTGCAGAGTGGCACAAAATACACAGAACAAACTGATATCGCCAACATCCTGGCAGACATGTTCAGTGCAAACTTCACCCACCCACCCCCAAAAGGGCCCATAACCATTCAAGAATAATGTAGAGCCCCTGATATTATAGACACTCAGGTTAAAACAACCATCTCCAAAGCCAAAAACACAGCATCAGTGGGACCAGTCGGTGCCCAGGCTGCATCCTACATGAGCTAAAAGACAAACTAACTTCTCACCTAAACACACTGTTTACACTCAGTCTCTCCACAGGCTACGTGCCCATAGAGTGGTGCACAGCAACGGTTATTCAGCTCTACAAAGGTGGAGCCACAACAGACACAGGGAACTATAACCTTATAAGCCTGACTAGCTTGGTCTGCAAAGCTATGGAGAGCATCATCATGGAACTCATTAACAGAGACATTGGGAACCTCAAAACAGTGTACCCTACCCAGTTCAGCTTTGTTAAGGGCAGATCGTGCCTCCTAAACCTGGTGGACTTCTCAGTTAACAAGGCTATAGACAAGGGAAAGGTGGTACACACAGCCTACCTAGACCTTGCAAAGGCATTTGACACCATTCCCCATTCTGGTATTACAGACAAGCTCACCTGTCCTCTACATATTGCTCTGTAACACCATCCGCCTGCATGTCCTCTCTCACCACGTCCATAAGCCTCATCTTAGGCCTTCCTCTCTTTCTCTTGCCCAGCAGCTCCATTGTTAGCATACATTTGCCAATATACTCATCATCCCTCCTCAGCACATGTGCAAACCAATGCAATCTCGCCTCTCTCACTTGGTCTCCAAACCGTACAACCTGAGCTGACCCTCTAATATACTGATTCCTAATCCTGTCCATCCTTGTCACACCCAGTGCAAATCTTAAAATGTTTATGTTACAGTGGTCTGGAAATCCTTCTATGTGGCTCACCTCATCACAAAAGGTTCCTCATCCAGAAAAAAAAAAGAGGTCAGTGTTCCCCTCTACTGATAACTCATTAGACCCATTATAGAGTACAATGCCCCTTTTGGTATGTACCTCACAAGACATCTACAACAACTGGAAAGGCCACAGAAATACCTCACAAAGAGGATTTATGGCCTCAAACTGATGCCCTATGCAGTCCCGTCTCAAAAAACTCCATCTTTACTCTGTCGCATATCGCCTATTCAAAGGCGATCTCTACCTAACATACCAAGCTATGCCAAATCCAGAGCTGCTGGACATGCTCCACTTAAAGAAATCCCAGTCCCTCCGATCTACATGCTCTAGGGACCTAAACCTTGTCACCACAATAAATAGAACATGCTGGAGGGATAGATTCATTTCCCAGAGACTTCCCATACTCTGGACCAGACTACCGATCTATGTCAAACAGAGATAATTATTAGCACTCTTCAATAAAAATCTTGATGATTGGATGGGAAATAGGAAATTCACCCCAAGGATCACTTCTGTGGCTCTGCTCGACAGGGGCACAGGAAAATAAATTTCTTGGGTGGCGAAAGCCAGGGTAGATTTTTGGCTAGGCTTATATAGGCCCTACGGCCAATAGCCTAGTACCTACCTATGAACCTATAAAACTTCACCTATGTACAACTACTGCCAGCAAAGTTATTTACAACACAGTAGCCTGCCCATCCCTCTTGCATATTCTGGCCACATACCATCCTAAACGACTGTTAAGATCTGAAAACAAAATGATACAGAACACTGATAAACCAAGGATCTCAGCTGGTCACATGCTATATTTTTTCACCATCTCCAAGCTATGGAATAATCTCCCTGACTCATTCAGGACTAACAGCAAGAAATCTAAACAAAGCCATATATAAAAGTTGGACAAAGGCCCAAAAATAGGGATCTTTTTTAAATATTGCTCTTATAATCTTAGAAAGTTGATAGAATAACATGTTTTGCATTAGCATTGATTTTCTGAAGGTTATGAAGTCTGAAACTCAAGTGTCTGTAATTATTTTCTAACATCAATCTTTAATAATTTGTCATTTGCCAGAAAACCACAATTTTATAAAAAGTAGACCAAAAATATAAAGCAAAAATCTAGATATTCTGCAAACATCTGTACAGTTGAGAGGTCTGCACTCTAGATCTAGATGGCAATGCCATTGTTACATGAACAGCATGTTGAAGACATGAGGTTAGGGAGCTGACCTCTGGAAGAGTTATTCACATTTGTTGAAAGCAATGTTAAAACAGTAGGCTTCTCATTTTAGCTAGCTGATTGCTGTGCATGGTTATAACTTATTAAGTGTGTGAAATTTTGTTATAAAAAGTATCGAGTAGTTCTTTTAGGGAACATTCTGTCTAACCTCTGTGTGCCAAAGCAAAGTTTCATTTGTAAGTGTCATTCTACAGTAGTTTTCAATAATCACATTTTATATCTAATTTGCACAAACTCAACCGCTCCACATTCCAAAACAATAACAAGGCATGTGCAGCGCCAAAGTACAAGCACCCGCTGTCACCCTTACAAGAAATCTCATATTAATCATAAATTAAGCATTAAATCAATCTAATTTACCCAGCTACTCGAGATCACGGCATTTATGCGTTTTCCGTAAAGATGCGCCCAGTACCCCAACCCAATAACGGCCGATTCCAATGCGCTTCTGCAAAATGACTAACAACCTCACCTCAGGTAGAGAAACAATCACTTACAGTAGCTACGGGGTCAATGAATGTACAAGTGCCACTATGTAGATCCATAACATATCATAAGTACTAAAAAAAAAAAAACACTCACCAGAAGGACAGTTTCTACTATACCTATACTACTATACCTCCCAAACCAGTTCTTGTAACTAACGTTTCTTTTCCAAGATGTACTTCTGCCGAAAAATAGAAAAAGAAAGCGCTTGTCCTGCAAAATTAGTTATGCAAACTCACAACACAGTAATTAGTTATGCACTGCTGTGCAGAAATATGTATTACAACAGGTGGTAGTTACGTATTATCGCAACCTGATTGTCCAAGCCGTACTTCTGCCAAAAAAAGAGAAAAAGAAAGCGCTCGTCCTGCAAAATGTAGCAGTTACATAAAGAAGTCCAGCTGTGGAGATTTAAAAAGGTGGATTATATTTCGGGGCATCTGAAACAGTGACAATGTACATAAAATGTGCATTTAATGGTTACCGAAACGGCAGCTGACAAATGTTAGCAAGTCAAGGTTTTATTAAATTCTACCCTTTTCCTAAACCGATGCTGTTGTAGTACATAAGCACTTTGCATTACATGGTTGGCCATGGCCACTTCTTTTCTCCTGGAGTACAGCTCGGAAAAAGACCCTTTTCTCCTGTTGCAAAGCTGGTTGTGAATTACAATACCTAAGTACCCAACAGGCAAGCAAGCAAGCTAACTTTTCGTGCGATGCTGCATTTGGGTACTAGCAGATACACCGTAAAAAATACTGAAAAAATCAAATAAAAAAGAATAAAAGAAAATAAGTGCATACAATTGCATTTACCTCAAGCAATAAACTTAAGTAGCTGTGAGCACTGTATGAAGCCAGGAACCCGAACAATGATCTGTTTCTCCAGACGGGAAAAAAACAGGGAAGGACTAGTGCTTTACACAGCTTTTTAAGGAACCGGAATGCAAAGGGAGGTATTGCTACGACGTCAGGACTTGATGTAATAAAATGGGAGGGGCTAAGAGAATGATTGACAGTGTTTTATCTTCGGCCCGAAGCAGAACTGCTATTTCAGGAACGGCATAGTGCCCCTTTAACAGTTTGCATAGATCTAGCTTTTTCCTCCATCTTTTTAAGAACTACTTCTGCTTTGTTGCCAAACAAGTGGTCTTGGTTTAAGGGAGCATCCAGTAATTTGGCTTTAACATGATCTGGCAGAGTTTGATCCTTAAGTCAAGCATGCCTTCTAAGAACAGACCCAGTAACTGCAGCCCTAACAAGATGCCTCTAAGGAGTCAAAGCCACATTGCAAAGTATGCTTACCAACTTGTTCAGCAGAATGCATTAAATCCTGTAATTCTTTATTTTCAGCAGAGTCAGGAATCAACATCAATTTCTGTTTAAATAATCTAATAAGATGCTGCTGGGTACTTTAACATATGAAACTGGCAGTTTAAGGCCCTAATGGCTAAAGTAGCAGAAGTGTTTACCTTCTTACCCCATCTGTCCAGGACCCTGGAATCTCTATCAGAGGGGGTAGGATTTTTGGCAGTAGTAGCATTAATGCCTTTGGGTCCCTGTGAAATGGTCTTTGGGTTCACAGTAGGATTCTTAAAGAGGAACTTGTGAGAATCAGGTACTCTGTAATACCTGTCAGGTTTCCTGGGAGCTGGAGGTAAGGTGTCTGGGGCCAGGCTAGATTCCAAGAAGGCATCATCTACAATGTCCAGTACAGGGGGGATAGCTAAAGGCCTGTGTTGAGGCAGGAGTAAGAATTCCCTAAGCCTCTTTTTGGAGTCAGAGAAATCCTGGCTTTCCCAGCGGAAATGCTCCCTAGGAGTGTACAAAGTTTCACCAAAAGAGAACTCTTCTGAAGGGGAAGCAGAGGGAATGGAGTCCTCTGCATCATAATCCTCATAGGTAGATAAGGGCAAATCTTGGTCATCAGAAGAAAAGTACAGTTTTGTACCTACCATAAATGTAGATGTTCGAAGATCCACATTGCTGCAGTCCTTACACTTGGGTAGTCCGCTGTCCTCGGTCGGCCCGAATATCAAAGTATAAGGCTGACGTCGGTCAAGGCGCATTTGACTGACATCAGGACGTCAGGGTACAAATGCGCATGACCGACGTCATATCCTCAGTCTTTTCTTGCCCCAGATGTCAGAAGACCCTAAAAATAAAGGTCAAAAACCAAAAGACAGCAAACCAACAACCAACCATCCTAGCACTAAAAATATGTACAATATATACAATATACACCCAATTGACCACCCAACCCAGACAAAGTACAGTTTTGTACCTACCATAAATGTAGATGTCCGAACTGGATAGCATCTGCAGTCATAACAACTGGGTTGTCCTGTCGTCAGGCAGCCCTTCAGTCGGCCGGATTCCAAAGTCCGGGTCCGGCTTCGGCTGATGTCGCACTTCACCCGACGTCATCTCTGCTGGTCTGCGGGTATAAAGGCATCAGCCGACGCCATTTTCTTCAGTGTTTCTTGCCCCAGATGCCAGTTGCCCTCCCTGGAAGGCTAAATTTTGGATAAATGCCAATGTTTGCAAAAGGATAGAAGGCAAACTCAAAAAATAAGCATGTACATATATACAAACAAATACACAATAAGAGACTCCCCCACCAGCTAGCTATTAGGAGGGTAAATACCCTAGGAGTACCACAGAGGGGAAGGAGGGAGGGTAATCCTGACTGCAGATGCTATCCAGTTCGGACATCTACATTTATGGTAGGTACAAAACTGTACTATGTCCTTCATGGATGCATCTGCAGTCATAACAACTGGGTAGAATACCATAGCCAACTAAGGGGGGAGGAAAACATAGATTAAGGTGTGGTTAGGATCCCTTGCAGTACAGCAGTGGCAAACCCTGCTCGGGATCTGGAGTACAAAGGTAAATTATAATGCTTGGCAAATGTATGCACGGAGGTCCAAGTAGCCGCCTCAATAATGTCCTTGGTTGCCACTCCTCGTAAGAAGGCTGTGGTAGTGGCTGTTGCCCTTGTAGAATGAGGTCTTATGTTCTGTGGAATTGGTTTTCCATGGAAGGAGTAACAGAATCGTATGCAATTTCCTATCCATTTGGAGATTGTCTGTTTGGAAATAGCTTTTCCTTCTCTTCCTGTTGCATAGGCTACAAAAAGCTGGTCAGTTTTTCTGTTACTTTTTGTTCTGTCCAGGTAGTAGCGTAACTGTCTATGTACATCCAAGGTATGCAGCATTCTTTCCCCTCTGTTTTGAGGGTTGGGGAAGAAGGTAGGTAGGTGGATTGCCTGGTTTAAAGACACTCTGGATACCACCTTAGGCATAAATGTAGGATTAGTCCTCATGGACACTCTATCTTGGTGGAAGATTAGGAAGGGCTGTACTGCCATTAGGGCCTGAAATTCAGACACCCTCCTTGCTGAGGTTATTGCCAGTAGGAAAGCAGTTTTCCACGATAGATGCTGTAGCTCTGCTGTTGCTGCTGGCTCAAAAGGTGCGAGTGTCAGCTTTTCTAGTACAAAGTTCAAATCCCAAGCTGGCAATGGTGGTTTCCTAGGGGTTTTACATTCTTAATCCCTCTGAGGAACTGCCTGAGTAAAGGATGTGAAAAGACAGGTGGATCAAAGCTGTATTCTGCTGAAATAGCTGATGCATGTATCTTGATGGAGGAGTAGGACAGGCCTGTATGCAGAAGTTCTGCCAAATACTCCAGAATGTTAGCCATATCTATATTTGACACATCCTTTCCTCTTTCAGCACTCCAAATGACAAATCTTTTCCATTTTCCTGCATAGTTCCTTCTTGTTGAAGGTCTGCGGGCTTCAAGGATAATGTGTTTCACCCTTTGGGAAAGTTCTGGATTAGTTGTTGCTATGTAATGTTCCATGCAGTCAGTTGCAACGTTTTTAGGTTTGGATGCATGATGTTGTAGTTGTTCTGAGTTAACATCAAAGGCCTCAGGGGTATTGACCACATCTTGTTCCGAGACATGCTTCTTAGCAATGGGTACCAGTGTTGTCTTGGCCAGTTTGGAGCTATCAGGATTATCGTTGGATGCTCCTCCTTGATTTTTAGTAATACCTTGTGTAGCAAAGGTAGAGGTGGGAATGCATATGCTGTCAGACCTTTCCAGCTGAAGGAGAGCGAGTCCACTTTCCATGCAAGTGGGTGGAATGTCCTTGTGCAGAATTTTTTGAGCTGGTGATTGAGAGGGGAAGCGAATAGATCTATCTGTGGCATTCCCCATTTCTTTGAGATGGTCTTGAAGATGTCCGGGTGTAGCATCCATTCGTGAGCATCCGAGGTGGTTCTGCTTAACATGTCTGCTAGAGTATTCTCCTTTCCTGGTATGAATATTGCCTGTAACTGGATGTTGTAGCTGAGTGCCAGGTTCCAAAGGTCCAAGGTCATTCTGCACAGGGGGTATGAATGAGTGCCTCCCTGTTTGTTGATGTACCACATGACAGTGGTGTTGTCTGTCCTTATCATCAATTGGCCTTCTTTGAGGAATGGTCTGAAGTTTTGGATTGCCAGTTTTACTGCCAGCATTTCTTTTAGGTTGATGTGCAGGTGAAGCTGGTCCTGCATCCATAATCCTTGTACACATTTGCCCAGCATGTGAGCCCCCCATCCTAGGTCTGAGGCGTCTGTTGTGATGGTTTGGCTTGCTTGATAGTTGTGAAAAGGTAGGCCTGGGTTTGACTGGCATGCTTGAGCCCACCATAGGAACTCCTGTTTTAGGCATGGTATTAGTGGAATTTCTGCTTCTAGGCTGTGCCTGTGTTGGGACCATAAATTCTTTAGATACCACTGTAGTTTTCTCATATGTAGCCTGGCATGTGGAACTAAGATTATGCATGATGCCATGAAGCCCAGGGCCTGCAGAACTTTTCTTGCTGTTAGCTTGTTCCGTCTTGTTAGTGCCAAGAAGTAAAGAGGGAGTTCTTTTTGTTTTTCTGTAGTTAGGAATGCCATTTGTTTTACTGTGTCCAATTCCGCGCCCAAGAATGTCCTTGTTTGGGATGGTATCAGCCTTGACTTTTGTAAATTGACTGTGTATCCCAGAGCTTGTAGCAAGTAAATGACCCTTTGTAAATCTGTTGTCAGCTTGCTTGGGTTGTCCCCTTGTAGCAGACAATTGTCCAGGTATGGATAAATTTGAATTCCCTGTAGTCTGCAGTGGGCAATCACTGATGCCAGGCATTTTGTGAATACTCTGGGCGCAGTAGATAAGCCAAAGGGCAATGCTGAGAATTGATAGTGCTCTGATCCTGCAAGAAATCTGAGGTATCTTCTGCAAATTGGTCGGATGGGGACGTGCAGGTATGCCTCCTTGAGATCTAGAGTTACCAGCCAACACTCCTTGCCCAGCATGGGAAGAAGCTGCTGTAGAGTCAGCATTTTGAATTTTGGGACAATGATGTATGTATTTAAGGTGGACAGGTCGAGAATAGGTCTCCAACTTTTTTCCTTTCTTGGAACTAGGAATAGTCTGGAGTAGAATCCTTTGCCTTGTTCTGTTCTTGGAACTCTTTCCACAGCTCTCATCTTTGTTAATTGCATTATCTGTTGTAGAGCTTCTGTTTTTTGATTTGGAGGCAGGTTTGGCATTCCTCTTTTGACTGGAAAAGTGTGGAAGTGGAACCGGTAACCTTGGTCTATGGTTTGCAAAATCCACTTGTCTTTTGTGATATAGTGCCAGTTCTTTGAAAATAAGGTTAATTTTCCGCCTAATGGTGCTGCTATTTGTTCCCTGGTAGGCGGAGTTAGAATCAAGTCACTGTTGTTGTGCTGTTGTAGTGGTACTGGCTGTGTCGGTGCCTCTGTTATTACCTTGCCACTGTCGTCCTCTGTAGGCACCCCCTCTGGATTGATTTCTGCCTCTGGAACGTCTATTTCTGCCCCTTTGGGATCTTGTGGAGTCAGGAAAGGACCAGTTTTTGGCAGGCCAGTTCCTGCTAAACCTTGGGGGCTGAACCTGCAAGAAATCTTTTACTGTTTGGACAGATGTTGCCTTTTCTTCCATTTTCTTCATTACCTGCTGGGCAGGCGTACCAAACAAGCTGGCCTTATCCATAGGAGCATCTAATAACTTAGCTTTAACATGATCCGGTAAGACCTGTTCCTTCAGCCATGCATGTCTTCTTATCACTGTGCCAGTCATGGCTGATCTAAATGAAGCCTCCAGTGCATCATAGCCACATTTCAGTGAATGGTTACTAACCTGTTGTATGTTATTTACCATCTCTAATACATATTTCTTATCTATAGAGTCATCAGAGGATAGCTTTTTAGTTAACTGATCAAGCATAAATTCTTGGTATTGTATCATGTGAAACTGACAGTTTAAAGCTCTGGCTGAGAGAGTAGCTGAGGTGTAAACCTTTTTGCCCCATCTGTCTAAAGACCTGGCTTCCCTTTCAGAAGGGATAGGATTTTTTGCTGTGGTCGAGGCTACTGCCTTAGGCCCCTGGGATATAGTTTCGGGGTCTGCAAGTGGGGCCTTGTATAGGTGATGATGGGTGTCTGGTACCCTGTAAAATCTATCTGGTTTGGCAGGGGCTGGAGGTAAAGAATCTGGTGCAGTGCAGACATCATTAAAAGCATCGTCCACAACAGATAGGACAGGAGGTATAGCTAAGGGCCTATGTTGTGGAAGGTGCAGAAAAGTCCTAAGTCTTTTTCTGGAATCTGAGTAATCCTGTTGCTGCCATTGGAAATGTTCTTGCATGGCATGCAATGTTTCCCCAAAGGAGAATTCTTCTGGTGGGGAAGCAGCTGGGATGGATTCATCAGCATCTGAGTCTTCATAATTGGAGAAAGGAGCCTCTGGCTGGTCTGTAATATCTGAGTCATCCGCAGAATCATCAGGGGACCCAGGCTCTGGGGGCTCTGCTCTAGGTCTCTTCTCTGGGGGCTGCGAGGCCCTGTCTGGGTGAGATTGAGATCCCCTAATTAAGGTTATTAAATCTTCTGCCAGAGTAAGCATTTGTGCACTAGAAGTGGGCCTGGCTGAGGGGGGCTTAACAGGCACTGATTTAGTAGACTTGGCTGCTTTAGCCCTGGCAAAGGCCTTAATTGACATGGCTGCAGGAGGCCTAGCAGCACCACGTGCTGGGGTAGAGACATCCAAAGGGATGGTGTCTGATAAGTCACTAGGAACCACTGTAGTAGGTAAAATATCTGAGGTCGATTCAAGTAATGTAGCAGGAAACTCAGAAGTAGTCATAGATTCAGCTGTGCTTTGATCAGTTTTCGGTTTCGGCCGAAACCGAGACACTCGCGGTTTGCTTAACCATGGTTTCGGCCGAAACCGTGGACCGCGAGTGTCGGTCTTTTTCTTTGCGTTTTTTAACAATTTGGGAAGTCGGAGGGTCCGACGGCATAATGTACGCAAAATCAGAACCGAAAAACTGTTCAGCAAACTCCGACCGACGCCTAAGCGTTCGTCGGTTGAATGAAGCACAGGCTGAACAGGCTGCTACGTCGTGGTCTGGGCCTAGACAAGGCAAACAGTAAGAGTGGAAATCTTTATGAGGTATTTGTTTCCCACAAGTTAAACAGTTATTGACTTTTTCTGACATCGGCTGAGGCAAGAAAGAGTCCCCAACGGGGTACTTAGCTTTAGAAGTCTTCGAAGTAGTATTCGGTAGTAGTAATCTCTGGATCCGACCGACCGGCACTTGCGAACAGCTTCTGCTTCGGGCGCCACGCGGCAAGAAAGACTGGAGAAAATGGCGTCGGCTGATGCCTTTATACCCGCAGACCAGCAGAGATGACGTCGGGTGAAGTGCGACATCAGCCGAAGCCGGACCCGGACTTTGGAATCCGGCCGACTGAAGGGCTGCCTGATGACAGGACAACCCAGTTGTTATGACTGCAGATGCATCCATGAAGGACATCCGCCTCTAACTACAGAGGGGAAGGAGGGAGGGTAAATTGGACTGCAGCAATGTGGATCTTCGAACATCTACATTTATGGTAGGTACAAAACTGTACTATGTTCTTCATCTCACATTGCTGCAGTCCTTACACTTGGGTAGAATCCCAAAGCAGAGGTAAGGGAGGATGGCCAAATTATAAGGAAGCAGGAGCTGCCAAAATGCCCTGCAAAACAGCAGTGGCAAAACCAGCCCTGGATTTAGAGTAAAGTGGTAGGTGATAATGCCTGGAAAAAGTATGCACTGAACTCCAAGTAGCTGCCTCCAAAATATCCTTAGTTGCCACCCCTCTCAAAAAGCTGTCAAGTGGCAGTAGCCCTAGTGGAATGAGGCCTAATCCCAGCTGGAACTTCCTTGCCATGATGGGAATAACAGAAAGCAATGCAAAACCCAATCCACTTAGAAATAGTTTGTTTTGACAAAGGCTTGCCCTGAGAACTCAAAGCAAAAGAAACAAATAACTGCTGAGACTGCCTGAACCCTTTAGTTCTGTCCAAATAATATCGCAACTGCCTGTGTACATCTAAAGTGTGCAAAATCTTTTCCCCTTTATTTTGGGGATTTGCATAAAAGGTAGGCAAATGAATAGTTTGGTTTAAAGCCACACTAGAAACCACTTTAGGCATAAAGGAAGGATTAGTACGTAAAGATACCCTATCCTTATGGAAAATTAAGAAAGGCTCAACTGCCATAAGGGCCTGCAACTCAGAAACCCTTCTTGCAGAGGTAATAGCCAACAAAAAAGCAGTCTTCCATGATAAAAACTTTAAATTCAGCAGTAGCTGCAGGCTCAAAAGGTTGTAGAGTGAGTTTCTCCAACACAAAATTGAGATCCCAAGCAGGAGTAGGAGCTCTTCGTGGGGGTCTTATATTCTTTGCCCCTCTAAGAAATTGCTTGAACAAAGGATGAGAAAACAATGGTGGGTCACAATCATAGTGAGCCGAAATTGCTGCAGCATGAACCTTAATAGAAGAGAAGGGCAAACCTTTGTCCAGTAACTCAGTAAGATATTGAAGAGCCACACTTAAATTAGGCTCAGAAACATCAAAATCCTTTGCTGCACTCCAAAATAAAAATCTCTTCCATTTTTCTGCGTACACTTTCCTTGTACTAGGCCGTCTAGCTTCCAAAATAACATTCAAAACCTGCTGTGGAAGTGGAGGCCCACTATGGTTCAAAACAGAATATGCCAGGCTGTTAGGTGCAGAGAGTGAAGCTTGACATTGAGCAAATGACTGTTCTCCTGAGACAACAGGTGTGGAATCGAAGGCAAAGGCCATGGAGGCTTCTGTACCAGGCTCCTCAGTAATGGGTACCAATGCTGTCGAGGCCAATCTGGAGCTATCAAAATCATCCTTGGCTTGTCTTGCCTGGTCTTTAGTAGTACCTTTGGGAGGAGAGGCAGAGGCGGAAAGGCATACACATGAAGATTGCTCCAATTGAAAGAAAGAGCATCCACTCTCCAAGCTGTGGGATGAAACCTTTTTGTGCAAAACTTTGGCAGCTGGTGGTTTAGTGGGGAAGCGAACAGATCTATGTCTGGAGTTCCCCATGACACTGTCAATTTCTGAAATACATGAGGATCCAATTTCCACTCGTGGGGATCCATAATTTGTCTGCTCAACACATCTGCTAAGGAGTTCTGTGCTCCCGGCAGAAACCTTGCCTGAAGAGTTAGTTGTAAACTGAGAGCAGTCTCCCACAAAATCATTGCTTGCCTGCATAGAGGATAAGAATGTGTTCCGCCTTGCTTGTTGATGTACCACATGACAGTTGTGTTGTCTGTTAGAATCAACACCTGCCCTGGAAGAAGTAAATCCTTAAAATCTATTAATGCAAACTGGACTGCTAACATCTCTTTCAAGTTGATATGTAGATGTTGTAGTCTGGCAGGCCACTTGTCTTGTATCCACTTTCCATTCAGATGAGCTCCCCAAGGTTTGTCTGAGGCATCTGTTGTCAGAATCTGACTCGCCTCTGGCCGGGTCACAGAGAGTCCCTTGTTTAGGTGACATTGCTGAGCCCACCACAAAAATTCCTTTTGAATGCAAGGTATTATTTGAATGACAGTGTCCAAATCCTGGCAGTGCTGTGTCCATACATTTTTGAGATACCATTGTAGCTTCCTCATATGCAGTTTGGCATTGGGAAGTACCAGAATACAAGATGCCATGAACCCTAAGGCTTGAAGGACTGTCCTTGCAGTCAGCCCGGACTGATGAGACAACTGATGAAAGTAAAGGGAAAGATTCTTTTGTTTGTCCGGGGTCAAAAGGCCATCTGGGATGCTGTATTCAGTCTCACACCCAGAAAGCACATGTCCTGAGAGGGTACTAGACTGGACTTTATTTCGTTCACAGAATACCCCAGGCATCTTAGCACTGCTATCACATAATCCAAATGATGAAGAAGCTCGTCCTTCCTTGAGCCAGAATCAGGCAATCGTCCAAATAGGGATAAATCTGTATTCCTTTTAACCTGAGGAAAGCTATCACTGGAGCGAGAACTTTCGTGAACACTCTGGGCAGTAGATAAGCCAAAGGGCAATGCAGAGAACTGATAATGAGAAGTCCCAGCTCAAAAACGCAGATACTTCCTGCAACTCAGTCTGATAGGAACATGAAGATAAGCCTCCTTGAGATCTAAAGTTACCATCCAATGATCTTTGCCCAGCAGAGGTAAAAGCTGCTGTAACGTCAACATTTTGAACTTGGGAATGTCCAGATAAGTGTTGAGGATAGATAAGTCCAAAATTGGTCTCCACATGTTCCCTTTCTTTGGTACTAGGAACAGGCGAGAATAAAATCCTAGGCCCACTTCTGGCATAGGGACCGGCTGAATGGCCCCTATCTGGAGTAACAGAGAAATTTGCTTGTGAGCCTCTATTCTTTGTGGAGGAGGAACGTCTGGCATGCCTTTGAAAGGAGGCAAGGTATGGAAATAAAACCTGTAACCGTGGTGTATGATATCCAATACCCATCTGTCTTGGGTAATTAAACTCCAATTTTCTTTGAAAAGTGCCAACCTTCCTCCCAAAGGTGCCGCCAGACGAGAAGGCTCTGGCAGCTGAAAAGGTAGGTCATTGGGTCTGTTTACGAAAGGACTGACCCCTGCCCTCACCTGAAGACTGTGCAGGAGAACTCCTGTTCTAGGCCTGAAAGAGCCCTGAGCTCTGCCCCTACCACGTCTAGATCTACCCCTAGACTGGGAATCATAAGAAGGATACATCCACCCCTTAGTAGGCCAATTTCTACTAAACTTTGGAGGCTGAACCTGCAAAAATCTTTAACAGTCTGCATAGACTTAGCCTTGTCTTCCATTTTCTTTAAAACTGTCTCAACAGGAGAACCAAACAACACATCAGATTGTAAAGGAGCATCTAAAATCCTTGTTTTAACATGGTCAGATAAATTCTGATCCCTCAGCCAGGCGTGCCTGCGAAGAACTGACCCAGTGGCAGCCACCCTAGACGAGGCCTGTACAGCATCAAAACCACATTGCAAAGAATGCTTACCCACCTGTTCAGAAACATGTACTAAATCTTGCAACTCTTTACAATCAATACCTTCCGCCAGAGCATCAACCTTAGACTTCAATTGTGAAAGGAGATAGTTTTGGTATTTTAACATGTGAAACTGGCAATTCAAAGCCCTCATAGCTAGAGTGGAAGAAGTATAAACTTTCTTTCCCCATCTATCCAAAGCCTTGGCCTCTTTGTCTGAAGGAACCGGATTCTTGACAACAGAAGCCTTAACACCTTTAGGCCCCTGACTAACAGTTTCCGGGTCTGCCCTAGGACTCTTAAAAAGATACTTATGAGCTTCAGGCACCCTATAATATCTATCCGGTTTAACAGGAGCAGGAGGCAAAGAATCAGGATTAAGAGAAGCCTCTGCAAAAACATCTACCAACACATCCAAAACAGGAGGTATAGCCAAAGGCCTATGCTGGGGTAAAAACAAAAATTCCCTAAGCCTTTTCCTGGAATCAGAGAAGTCCTGACCTTCCCACTTAAAATGCTCCCTCATAGAATGAAGAGTTTCTGAAAAAGAAAAATCCTCAGGAGGAGAAGCAGAAGGAGTAGAATCATCCACATCAGAGTCCGAATAAGGAGAATACTCCTGCAAGTCTTCAGCCGAAGACTCTGAAACATCCGAAGCCTGCTCAAAACTCCCTGGCTCAGGCTCCACCCTAGGTCTCTTATCAGGAGGGGGCAAAGAACCCCTAATCAAAGTAATCAAATCTTCTGCCATTTTAAGCATATGCCTCTTGGGCACAGTTCCTGAAGAACTAGGGGTGACACCAACTGAAGCTAAACCTGGCCTGCCTCTGGGAGAAGCCTTGGCAACAGAAGGAGAGGGCCTAACCACCCTAGGAAGGGAGGGGAGTAAAGTAACCTGAGAAGCCCCTTCAGCCTGACCTGCCTCCTGAGAGGCCACATCCTGCAATAACAAAGTCTCTCCCTGGGAACCCAAAGAAATCTCGTGGAACCACCGCTCCACCGACACCTCTAAAGAACCGCGTCCGGTACAGACGGTTCTTCCAGCCTAGGCTTAACTGCTTTGTCCTTGCGCTTCTTGAAGAAGCGCGCCGGAGCATCCGGCGGCATTTTATAATTGCACCGCTTCCCAAAGACTAACCTGGCACAATCCAACCTTCTCTTTATAGTGCGTTTATTGAATCTAGCACAAGAGCGACACCCAACAACGTCGTGCTCAGGCCCTAAACAAGGAATACACAAAGTATGATAATCTCTATGCGGTATCTGTTTCCCACAAGAAATGCAATTATCCACTTTTTCTGACATCCGGTAAACCACTGAGGCAAGAAAAAACTAAAATATTCCCCAACGGGGTACTTAGCCAACTTTGACTCTGTCTGAAACTTCGAAATCGAAAAATCTCAGAACGCCAACCGGCACTTGCAATGCTGCTTCTGCATCGGACCATGCGGCAAAAAAGACTGAGGATATGACGTCGGTCATGCGCATTTGTACCCTGACGTCCTGATGTCAGTCAAATGCGCCTTGACCGACGTCAGCCTTATACTTTGATATTCGGGCCGACCGAGGACAGCGGACTACCCAAGTGTAAGGACTGCAGCAATGTGAGATGAAGAACATCAGAAATTTCAGAATCCCGATCAGAAGAATCTGAAGGAAAATAGGTTCTATGTCTCCGAGGGAGAAGGGCGGCTTCCCCTAATTAGAGTAATAAGGTCATCAGCCATTCTTATTTATGTTTTAGGCATATGGGCCTGACCATGCAGTTTGGACGTTGGTTTTCTAGGCGTGGATCGAGTCTTAGGCCTTGAAGAAGAAGATGGCGTTGGTTTGATATGCAAGTCAGTAGGCCTGAATACACCCTCAGAAGCTGGTGCCTGCACAGCGGCTCCAGACCCATCCAAGGCAGAGACAGCCGCAGGTTCCATAGTCGAAGCATCTCGCCGCATACCAGACTCTGAAAGGGTTTCAGTAGAGGCCTGCAAATCTGAAGTAACGGGTATCAGGGGCTGCGAAAGCACCTCACTGAGTACCGGCGAACTGGCGACTAGCTTAACAGAAGTGTCGTCAGCAGCTTTGGACCTATGCGGTCTGTCTCTGTCTTTATCTTTACATTTTTTCGGAATGTTGGTAGTTGGATGGCTTACCAAAGCCATTTCTGGATAACTGAACTGAATAGCAAAAGAGTTAGATGCGAAAATGAACCGACGAATAGTATGAGGATTGAATAAGGCACAAAACTGACAGAGAGGTAAGTCGTGGTCTAGGCCTAAGCAAGGAATGCAGCACGAATGCAAATCTTTATGAGGTATTTGCTTTCCAGAAGAAATACAATTTGATTGTTAACTTTTACTGACATCGGTTTAGAGCAAGAAAAAGGATCCCCAACGAGGTACTTAGCTTTTTAGAAGACTTCGGTTCTGAAATTCGAAAACAAAAATTTCAGGAGTTGGCCGACGAGCACTTGCGAACTGCTTCTGCTTCAGGCACCGCACGGCAAGAAAGACTGATGTAATGGCGTCGGCTGCATGCTTTATACCCCTGACTACCTGACGTTATGGAAGAAGAGACAGCAACCGACACAGGACCCAAGACTTTGATAATCAGGCCGGTTGAGGGTTACCTGCAAGCAGATAACCCAAACGTAGTGACTGCAACAGTGAAACACGAGGAACATCTGTGCATTGAGCCTTCTCTGAAACGTAGATATTTCCTGCAAGATTCCCTTATGAGGATGTGCAAATAAACTTCTTTTAAGTCTAGGGTGGCTAGCCAGGAGTTCTTGGCTAGCATTGGAAGCAGCTGTTGGAGAGTAAGCATTTTGAATTTTGGAACCACCAGAAAGGTGTTCAGAATAGACAGATCCAGGATAGGGTGCCAAGAGTTTTCTTTTCTCAGTACCAGAAACAGTCTAGAATAAAAACCTTGTCCCCTTTGCTCTGCTGGGACAGGTTGAATAGCCTTGACACTGAGAAGAGAAAGTGCTTGCTTTTGGGCCTCTACCCGCTGGTTTTGGGGGGAGGTCTGGCCATCCACTTGGGGATGGCAGTGACTGGAAGTGGAATCTGTATCCCTGGGAAACAATGTTTAAGTCCTGGGTAATGTACTCCCAGTTTTTTTGCATGCAGGGCAAGTTTTCCTCCTAAAGGTGCAAGTACTTGGGCAAGGCTTGGAACAGTTAAGGATAAGTCATTGCGAGATTTTACCATAGGATGGCAGCTTACTATTCCCAGTTTTAGAGGTGGGAGCACTCCATTGCTTAGATCTGTGCATACCCTGAAACTGTAGACTTGGTGGTCTGCTGCCCCTAGGTTTGGACTGAGAAGGTCTGGGAGGGACTGGAAAAGACCAGTTTTTAGAAGGCCAATGCCTACTGAATCTAGGTGGCTGTACCTGTAGGAAATCTTTAACAGTTTGCATAGATTTAGCTTTTTCCTCCATCCTTTTGAGGAGGACTTCTGCTTTACTGCCAAATAGACGCTCTTGGTTTAACGGTGCATCAAGTAATTTTGCTTTGACATGGTCTGGCAAGGTTTGTTCCTTAAGCCAAGCATACCTTCTAAGAACAGACCCAGTGACAGCAGCCCTGCAAGATGCTTCTAAGGCATCAAAACCGCATTGTAAAGTATGTTTTCCAACTTGGTTAGCAGAATGCATTAACTCTTGTAAATCTTTATGTTCTTCACAATCAGGAATCAACATAATTTTCTGTTTAATTAGTTCCGTAATATGCTGCTGATACTTTAACATATGAAACTGGCAATTTAAAGCCCTGATGGCAAGAGTAACAGAGGTGTATACCATCTTACTCCATCTGTCTAAAGCCCTAGAATCCCTATCCGAAGGGGTAGGGTTTTTGGCTATTGTAGCCTTAATGCCTTTAGGTCCCTGGGAAATGGTCTCTGGATCCACAGCAGGATTCTTAAAGAGGAATTTGTGGGAGTCAGGTACTCTATATGTCAGGTTTCCTGGGAGCTGGATATCAGGGGTAAGGCTGAATTCCAAGAAGACATCATCTACAATTTCCAGAATAGGAGGGATAGCTAGAAGCCTGTGCTGAGGCAAGTTTAAAAATTCCCCAAGTCTCTTTTTGGACTGAGAGTAGTCCTGGCACTCCCAGCGGAAATGCTCTCTAAGGGTATGCAGGTTTTCACCAAATGAAAAATCTTCTGGTGGGGAAGCAGAGGGAATGGAATCCTTTGCATCACAATCCTCATAGGTAGATAAGGGTATGTTCCTGGTAATCAGAAGGGTCAGAGTTATCAGACTCATGATCTGAAGAATCAGAAGGAAAATCATTTCTTGGTCTTTTTGTGGGGGAAGGCTGACTTCCCCTAATTAAATTAATAAGGTCTTCAGCCATTCTAAGCATTTGTTTTTGTGGCATGTGGGCCTGAGAATGCGCTTCTGGTCGTCTGTTTCCTAGGCATAGTGTGAACTCTAGGCCTGAGAAATTCGGTATTTTTGGTTTGAAATGAAGTCGTTGGTTTAATATGAAAATCGGAAGGCTCAAATACACCCTCAGAAGCCGGTGCCTGCACAGCGTCTCTGGACCCATCCAAGGTAAAGACAACTGCAGGTTCCATAGTTGAAGAAGCATCTCGCAGCATACCGGACTCCAAATGTGTCTCAGTAGAGGCCTGCAAATTTATCAGGGGCTGCAAAAGCTCCTCACTGAGTACCGGTGGACTGGCGACTGGCTTAACAGAAGTGTCGGCAGTTTTGGACCTATGCTGTCTGTCTCTGTCTTTATCCTTACTTTTTTTGAAAGATCGGTAGTCAAATGGCTAATCGAAGCCATTTCAGAATACGGAGGTCCAGAGCAAAAGAATTTAGCAGCAAAAATAGCCTGACGACGAATAGTTCGGGCATTAAAAAAGGCACAAAACAAACAGCAAGGGATGTCGTGGTCTAACAGGTGACGCAGTAAGAATGAAAATTTCTGTGAGGTACTTGCTTTCCACAGGAATTTGTTTTGACATCAGTTAGAGCAAGAAAAAAGGCTCCCCAATGTGGTACTTATCTTTTAGAAGACTTCAGGTCTGAAACTGGAAAAACGAAAATTTCAGGAGGAGGCCGACCGGCACTTGCAAACTACTTCTGCTTCAGATACTGCATGGCAAGAAAAGCTGATGGCGTCAGCTGCATGTTTTATACCCCTGACGTCATGGAAGAAGCGACAGCATCCGACGCAGAAATCCCAAGACACTGATATTCAGGCTGACTGAGGGCTTCCTGTAGGCAGATAACCCAAATGTGATGACTTTAACAGTGAAACGTGAAGAACATCTATAGGTTGCATAAAAAGAAAAAAGTCTAGGAAACCAGAAATGATGAAGACATGGTTTGCTAATTACATTAGACACAAACTTGAGTATGGAATAGCAATATGGTAACCTTACAAGAAAGCAAGCAAGAGTAAACTGTAAAGAGTACAGCAGACATACACCAAGGGCATCCATAGATATGAAAATAAGTTACGAAAGACTAAACTATCTGAACTTGTACAGTGTTTCATGTTGATATTTAAGAGGGCATCTTATTCAGGTATGTAGGGTATTTAGACAACTATCTCTGAGAATGTTTGAGGTTATCAAAATGTAATACAGGATCAACAGACAACCTACGTGGAAGATTATACAGGAATGAGAAGTGTACTAATTGTTTTTCTTAGAGAGCAGCTGATACATGGAACAGGCTATCAAATTACATTAAAGCAAGCACTAGTTTAGATATTTTTAATAACAGCCTGGACTCTTACTATGGGGACAATTGTTCTCATATATTGGCAGGTGAGAATGGTAATGCCTGTGCTTGAAATATCTGTATGTATCCTCTTACCACTCTGATTTCTGGAGACAGTCTGTTGAGATGTCGAAAATTTGATCCCTAGAGTACAGAGGTATTTTGCCATCCTTTTCACTTCTGGAGATTGATCCTAAAGTCAAAGAAAATAACAGCTGATCCAACATATGAGGCACTGATGAAAAACAGCTTGAAATGTTCCGCAAAGTCACATTCAGGCAGGCTTTCTGATGGAAATGCTTGTACCAGTTGCTCTAGACGCACCCTTTGTAGCATTAGCGAGTAAGCACACAGAGGAATTGGAAAGTGATTGTAGGGAAGCCAATTGTGAATCAATAGCCTTTCTTTGATCCAGAGACAGGGCCGCCTGGAAGAGATTTGGCAATCTCTTTGGTCAAATTTCTCTGGAAGTAGGTGACGTGCCAGGCAATCCAATTGTCTCACTGAAAGGATAGATGAGATGTATACATGCTTCCCAAATTTGTCCAACACATGCGAGACACTGTTGGGTGGATGGACAGAGGAATTCTCTTTCACTAGCTTCTTCTTAGAGGCTGCTGCTACCATAGAATCTACAAGCAGGACCCTTGCTCTAATGGAATCTATCTTTAGGAGTGACCAAAAGCTTCTCAGGCTTCTTAGGGATAGGTTCAGCAATGCTCGGTTCCTTCCATGCTTGCAATATAAGATATACCATCTTGTCAGTGGAGTCACCACCCAAGAAGTAGATGGGTCAGAACTGAAAGCATCAAGCAGTACTGACTCCTCTGGATAAGGATCTTACAGTTCATAGGTTGGTACTAGTCTATCGGCCTATACAAGCCTAGCCATAACAGTTCCCTGGCTGTTTCTTCCCACAGTATTTACTTATCTGGACCCCGTCTAGCAGGGCGACTGACGTGATCCCAGTGGTGAATTTTCTATCTCCCATCCAACCCATCAAGGTTCCTTTTGAAGAGGGCCAAAGAGGCGCTCTGCTTGACATGTATGGGCAGTCTATTACAGAGCCTGAGGAGTCTCTGGGTCAGGAACCTATCCCTCCAGCATGTTTTTTTCATTGTGATGACAAGGTTTAGATCCCTGGAGTGTGTCTCTCTGAGGGATTGGAATTTCTTCAAGTGTAGCATGTCCAACAGCTCTAGGTTTGACATGGCCTTGTATGTTAAGCAGAGATCGCCTCTGAGTAGACGATATGGAGTTTTTTTAGATGGTCAGCATAGGGCATCTGCTTTAGGCCTGTGATTCTTTTAGTGAGATATTTCTGCAGCCTTTCCAGTTGTTGCAGATGTCTTGAGAGTACATACCAAACGGGGCGTTGTATTCTATAATGGGTCTAAACAGGGATGAGTACAGTATGAGGCCCACTCCCTTCTCGAAGATGTTCCAGAATCTCCACGAATGAGAAATCCTCAAGGGGAGATCTAAAAGAACCTCCTCCTTCATTTAAATCAGTGTTACCGGTAGGAGATTCTTCAGGGAAATCTCAGTGCCTACTGTTGCATTAATGTTTCCAATTGACTCTGCTGTGAGAGGTTCAGGAGAGAATAAGTTCAAAGGTTTCCAACTTGACAGGAAGAGCAGTCTTTGGACCTTGGGAGATCCAAAAGGGATGGGTAGGATCTGGTTCAAAAAGGTCTGATCTCTTTCTTAGCTGGTGTGACAACAGGAGGTACTGCTAGCTATGCCAGGAAAAATAGGGCAGTGGATTTGTAGCATATGCCAGCACAGCTAGCTGGAATTTTGTTTAAACAATTATATGTCATTTGCATATCAAACTGATTTGTACAGATGCTTGGTCTGAAAATGTATTTGTGAGGTTTGCTTGTGTTAAAATGTATCAACATTGTGCTCTGCTGGAAGGAAAATAAATGTAATATGCATTATTTTAACTGTTTAAATGTATACATTGTAACAGCATATTCTGTAAGAGCAGAGGTTAATCTTAACCCACCTGACTGAAAAATATATCTGAAATTAAATTACTTTATGGGTTAAGCCATGAAGATGTTATCCCACAGTTGTGAAAGGAGCCAGAGATGCAATGTTCGTGTTAGAGAAGCTCCTGTGGGGAGAGTGAAATGGTTTTATGACTTCCAGCAGTTGCACCACATTTGAGTAAAGCTTTATGTGTATTATAGAACATAGGCGCTAAACCCTGGTAGCTTCTAGTGATGGGGGACAGTGCAGGAAACAAGAGTCAGATGACCAGGCATATGTGATGTCATTCTGTACAGAAATACTGTTTTAATATTAGAGGAGACAGAAGGGCCAGCAGCATTCTGTCTTGGATCTGACAACAAGGACCACATACCCATCTTGCCTTGCTCTATTCACTAAGTAGGAACAGTATATTCTTTTAGTCAATCAGGAATAGTGAGATTAGCTAAATACTATTTTTCTATAACTGTGTGAAACTTTCCATTGTTGTTATTTTTTAATATTCCCTGTGACTGAAACTTTGGGTGTTTACTGTAAATAGATATTTAGTATTTTCATGTCCTTTTGCTATTTATTATTAAATATATTTATAAACTTTTTATTGTGGCTGCTCTTTTTTAGAAAATACTTAAGCTTTGAGAGTATTTTCATACATTTATTTGATAACTGTGACCACTCCTGAAAGCCTTCCTGTTTAGTCAACATTACCATTTGTATTAACATTAATTTCACCCAGTATAATTGGGTACCCTTGTAACAGCCTTAAGGTAGCTGGCAGGGGGGGTTTGGTGGCAGTGATAACTACCTTACAGTCTGGGCAGAAGGGGACAAAGCAGGTGAATCTGTGCCAGCCTTTCCCAGGTGTTTGTGTGCGTGTGCCTGCATGCAAATCAAATCTCAAAGTGTGTGTGTGTCAGTTGCTTGGAGCAGGGACAAAAAAGAACAGTTGTGTACACTTACCATAAATGTAAATGTTCCAAGTGTATTCACTGTTGCAGTCATTATATTGGGTTATCTGCCTGCAGGTAGCCCTCGGCCGGCCTGAATATCAAAGTCTTGGATTCCTAAGTTAGATGCAGTCTCTTCTTTTATGATGTCAGATCGTCATGGGTATAAAACATGCAGCCGATGCCATTACGTCAGCTTTTCTAGCCCCAGATGTCAGGTGCCCCCACAATTGGAAGCAATTATATATGTTACACCTCCATCAAAAAGCAAATACACCAGAAAGCTTAAAACAAAGAAGCAAAGGTAGAGCCAAAAGACGTCAGAGGGCTGCAGGGAGGGTAACCAAGACTGCAACACTGAATACACTCGAACATCTACATTTATGGTAAGTGTACACAACTGTACTATGTTCTTCGTGTTTCACTGTTGCAGTCATTACATTTGGGTTGATTTCCAAAGCTAAGGGACGGAGGAGGAAGTTAGAGAGCATTAGGGCCAGCTATTAAGCCCACAAGACTGCAGTGGCAAAACCGGCTCTGAATTTAGAAGAAATGGGCATGTGGTAAAGCTTGGTGAAGGTATAGGTTCATAGGTAGGTACTAGGCTATCTGCCCTAGGGCATTTATAAGCCTAGCCAGAATATGTTGGCTTTCGCCGCCCTTTTAGACTAGATTCCTGAGCCTCTGTCCAGCAGGGCCATAGAAGTGATCCCAGGAGTAAATTTACGACTTCCCATACACTCATCAAGATTTCTCTTGAAGAGGGTCAGCGAGGGGCTCTGCCTAACATGAACTGGGATTCTATTCCAGAGCGAGGGAAACCTCTGGGATATGAATCTATCCCTCCAGTATGTCCTACTTATTGCTGCGCTGAGGTTTAAATCCATGGAGCGTGTAGCTCTAATGGATGTGGCTTTCTTGAGGTGGAGCATGTCCATCAATTCCGGGTTAGACATGGCCTTGTACGTCAGGCAGAGATCGCCTCAGAGTAGGTGGTAAGCAAATGAGTACAGCTGGAGTTTCTTTAGTCGAGCTGCATAAGGCATCTGTTTGAGGCCCACGATCCTCTTGGTGAGGTACTATTGAGGTCTCTCCAGCTGCTGCAGGTGTCGGGTAAGATGCATCCCAAACGGGGTATTGTACTCAATTAAGGGCCTGATGAGGGATGAGTAGAGGGGCACAGTGATCTCTCTTGATCTAGACGTGAACCCTTTTTTCATTAGGTGAGCTATATAGAAGGTTTTTCTAACCACTTTGGAAATGTGATTGTCAAAGCAGAGGTTACTATCTACTTGGGTCCCCAGATCCCTAATTACTTCTTCCGTACTTAGTGGATTACCTCCTATGTGGTAGTTGGTGGGCACTTTGTTTTTCCCAAAGGGGATGACTATGCACTTTTTGGCATTTAGCTTGAGGCCATGTTTCTGACACCAGGTATCCTTCTCCGTAAGACCCTTCTGCAGGATGCTTGTGTCAGCCGAAGAGTTGATTATGGCTCCCAGCTTGCAATCATCTGCGAACTTGGTTAGCCACAGTCCTCCCGTGCTTGCCTGTACCTCAGAGAAGTATATACCAAACAAGAGGGGTCCCAGGACTGACCCTTGTGGGATGCCACTTGTAACTGGTTTAGAGTTGTACATGGCACCCGCAACTCTGACCATGTGAGTTCTATCCCTGAGCCAGCTTGCAACCCATCTTGTGACATATAGGTTGATATTTAAGATGGTAAGCTTATTTATGATGCCAGAGTGGGGTATTGTGTTGAAGGCCTTTGTGAGGTCCAGGTAGGTTGCGTGGACTACCTTTCCCTCATCTATGGCTTTGGTAGCCATTTCAAAAAAGTCAACTAGATTTAAGAGGCAAGATCTGCCTTTAACAAAGCCGAATTGGGTAGGGTCCAGTGTCTGGAGGTTCCCAATGTCTTTGTTTAGGAGATCCATGATGATGCGCTCCACAGCCTTGTGGACCAGGCTGCTCAGGCTTATAGGGCGATAGTTCCCGGGATCCATTGTGGCGCCACCTTTGTGGAGTGGGATTACTGTTGCTGTACGCCATTCTTTGGGTACATAACCTGTGGTAAGGCTGAGTTGGAACAGTGAGTTTATGTGAGGGTTTAGTTCTTTTTGGAGCTCGTGTAAGACGCAGCCTGGGATACCATCCGGTCCCATTGATGCTGTGTTTTTTACTTTGGAAAGGGCTGCTTTCACCTGTGTATCTGTGATGTCTGGGGGACTGCATTCTTCTGGGATAGACACTGGCCCTTTTGGGGGGAAGGGAGGGTAAAGTTTGCACTGAACCTGTCCGCCAGGATGTTGGCAATGTCAGTGGGTTCAGTGTATTTTGTGCCATTTTGCACCAGCTCAGAGCAGATCTGAGAGTTACCACCCAGATTCTTGATGTAGCTAAAGAACACCTTGTGATTATCTTTAGAGTTTTTGGCAATTTGTCTTTCGAAGCTAGCCATTGATGATTTTATGATGGAGCGAGGTTTCTTGCTAATACTGATCAGGGGTGCCTTCCTTTTTTGGGATTTTGCCCTATCATGTAATAGTTTCCTCCTTCTGTTGTATAGCTTATTTATGGCCGGGGTCCACCAGACTGGTCTCCCGTTTTTGGAGGAGTGAGTCTTGGTTTTACTTGGGATGGCACGATCCATGCATTCCTGTAGGTGCTCGTAGAGTGCATTTGTAAAGGATTCTGCAGTTTGGGTAGCATTTTCCATTTGTCTGGGAGCTTTGAAACTTTCCACCTCGGTCTTGAGAAGTGTGAAGTTTGCTTTTGAGAGATTTTTCACAGTGGCTTCCTTGGCTGGGGGTGGGGTCAGGATGTGGATGTCCATTGTGATTAGTTTGTGGTCTGATCTTACCAACGAGGGGTTTACCTCTGGTGTGGAAAGTACAGTTGTGTACACTTACCATAAATGTAGATGTTCGAGTGTATTCACTGTTGCAGTCATTACACTTGGGTTATCCTGCTGGCCGGCTACCCGCAGTTGGCCTGAATTCCAAAGTCTAGGTCCGGCGTCGGTTGCTGTCGCCTCTTCCCTGACATCAGTGCGCCAGGGGTATAAAAGATGCAGCCGACGCCATTTTCTTCAGTTTTTCTTGCCCCAGATGTTAGGTGCCCCCAAAAGGGTAGGCTAAACATTTGTCAATAAAACATGCATGCACCTAAATATATATTTTACCTTCATCTACAAGCAAATACACCACATAGGTTGTATAGATTAGAGAAGTGCACATAAGATGCAGCAAAAAAATATGGGGGATGGTGGATGGGTAACCTGGACTGTAACAGTGAATACACTCGAACATCTACATTTATGGTAAGTGTACACAACTGTACTATGTTCTTCGTGTTTCACTGTTGCAGTCACTACACTTGGGTTGAATCTCAAAGCTATGTTTGGAAGGCTGGAGCTAAATAGCATTAGCAGCGGCTATGAGGCCCTGCAGAATTGCAGTGGCAAAGCCTGCCCTGGATTTAGAGTAGAGTGGTAAATGATAGTGCTTTGTAAACGTATGCACTGAACTCCAGGTGGCAGCCTCAAAATGTCTTTGGTTGGTACTCCCCTGAGGAAGGCTGCTGAGGTGACTGCTGCTCTGGTTGAATGTGGCCTAATGCCCTTAGGCACTAGCTTGCCATGTTGTGAATAGCAGAAACGAATGCAGTGGCCTATCCACTTTGAAATTGTCTGCTTTGAGATAGCCTTTCCTTGTGATCCTACAGCATATACCACTAGTAGTTGGCTCTGTCTTTCTGAAAGCTTTGGTTCTGTTCAAATAGAAGTGTAGCTGTCTGTGCATGTCCAAAGAATGCAGAATTTTCTTCCCCTTATTCTGTGAGTTTGGATAGAATGTAGGCAGATGAATAGTTTGGTTAAGGGCCACACTGGACACTACCTTCAGCATAAAAGTTGGGTTTGTCCTTAGAGAAACCTTGTCTGGATAAAAAAATAATAAAAGTTTCCACAGCCATGAGTGCCTGCAGCTCTGAGACTCGTCTTGCAGAGGTTACTGCTAGGAGCAGAGCTGTTTTCCAAGATAAGAACTTTATATCAGTTGCAGCGGCTGGCTCAAAAGAAGGCAGGGTGAGTTTTTCCAAGACATAGTTTAGGTCCCATGCAGGTATTGGTGATCTCCTTGGAGGCCTTAAGTTTTTGGCTCCTCTGAGGTACTGCCTTAACAAGGGATGAGAAAAGATTGGTGGCTCTGTATTGTAATGAGCCGAAATGGCAGAGACATGAATTTTAATTGATGAGAAAGATAGGCCTTTGTCCAGCATCTCAGTTAAGTATAGCAAAATCTGAGGAATATTTGGACCAGCTGTGTCAATTCCTTGTGCCTGGTTCCAAGCACAGAATCTCTTCCATTTTCCTGCATAAGATTTTCTGGTACTAGGCCTTCTGGCCTCCAAAATGACATCCATCACAGCTTTAGTGAGAGGCGTGTTTTATATGACTACATTATCCGCCATGCTGCCAGATTTAAGGTCTTTAGTTGGCTGTGCAGTATCTGACTGTTTTGTTGGGATAGTAGATGAGGTATCTGAGGCAAAGTCCAAGCCGGGCATTGAGACAAGTTCCTTAGGATTAGATACCAGTACTGGAGGGGCCAGTCTGGGGCAATCAGTATCATCTTTGGCTTGTCCTGTCTGACCTTTAGGAGTACCTTGGGAAGGAGAGGCAGTGGAGGAAAGGCATATACTGCTAAGCTTTTCCAGCTGAAAGATAGGGCATCCACTTTCCATGCTTGTCTGTGATGTCCTTGTGCAGAATCTTTTTAGTTGGTAGTTGTGAGGTGAGGCAAATAGATCTATATCTGGGCATCCCCATTTCCTTGTTATCATGCTGAAGACTTGTGGGTCCAGTTTCCACTCGTGGGGATCCATGAGGTTTCTGCTTAGTCTGCCAGAGTATTTATCTTTCCTGGCAAGAATTGTGCCTGCAGACGTACTTGGTAAGTCAATGCTGTGTCCCACAATGTCATGGCTAGTCTGCAAAGGGGGTAAGAATGAGTGCCTCCCTGCTTGTTTATATACCACATGACTGTGGTGTTGCCCGTCTTTATCAGTAGTTGTCCCGGATAAAGTAGATCCTTGAAAGCTGTCAGGGCCTTCTGAACAGCTAGCATCTCTTTTAGATTGATATGTAGATGCATTTGGTTTGCGGACCATGTGCCTTGAATACATCTTCCTGCCATGTGGGCCACCCAGGCATAATCTAATGCATCTGTTGTTAATGTCTGCTTGGCTGGGGGTAAAGTGAATGGCTGACCCTTGTTCTGGTGACAAGCCTTCGCCCACCATCGAAACTCCTGTTGCAGGCAGGGAATGAGGGTAATTATTGTTTCCAGGCTGTGGCAATGTTGAGTCCAAATACTTTTTAGGTACCACTGAAGTTTCCTCATATGCAGTCTTGCATATGGAATTAGTAGAATGCATGATGCCCAAAGCCTGCAGTATTTTTCTTGCAGATAACTGGGCCTTTGTTGCCAACAGTTTGAAATAGGTAGTCAGTTGCCTTTGTTTGTCTTGCATGAGATAAGCCATCTGGGTAGTTGCATTTAAGCTTGCACCCAGGAATATTATCTCTTGAGAGGGTACTAGGTTTGACTTCTTTTCTTTGACTGTGTACCCTAGGACTGTTAGTAATCTCCTTACAAATGCCAGATGCTGTAGTAGAATGTCCTTGTTCTCTGCTTGAATGAGGCAGTCGTCCAAGTAAGGATATATTTGTATTCCCCTTTGTCTGCAGAACGCAATTATTGGTGCCAGGCACTTTGTGAAGACCATGGGCACAGCAGATAAGCCAAAGGGCAGTGCAGAGAATTGGTAGTGCATTGAGCCAGCTTTGAATCTGAGGTATCTTCTGCATGTTTGTCTGATTGGGACATGCAGGTATGCCTCTTTTAGGTCTAAAGTCACAAGCCAAGCCTTCTTGCCCAGCATGGGCAGAAGCTGCTGTAGAGTCAACCTTTTGAATTTTGGAATATCCAGAAAAGTGTTTAGAATAGATAGGTCCAGTACTGGGTCTCCAGGCCTTGTCCTTTCTTGGTACCAAAAACAGCCTTGAATAGAATCCTTGACCCTGCTCTTGCTCTGGTACTTGTTGAATGGCCCTCATTGTCCATGAGGGATGAAACTTGTTTTTGTGCCTCTGCCCATTGATGTTTTGGCAGGTCTGGCCAACCGTTTGCCCTTGGCAGGGTGTGGAAGTGAAACTTGTAGCCTTGTGACACTATGTCTAGCACCCATTTGTCCTGGGTTATTAAGTGCCAATTTTGAGGAAAAAAGTGCTAGTTTCCCCCCTAAAAGTGCTGCCAGAAGATAAGTGCTTGGTGCAGTCAGGGGGAAGTCACTGGGACTGTTTCCTGTATGGCTGTGATTTGTCCTCTCCACTTTTGGAGGTAGAAGCACCCCATTGTTTAGACCTGTATGAACCTTGGGGCTGGGATCTGCCTCTTGGGTGTCTGTATTCTGCCCCCTTTGTGGTCTGTCTGACACTGGAAAGGACCAATTCTTTGTAGGCCAGTGTCTGCCAAATCTTGGAGGCTGTACCTGTAAGAAATCCTTAACCGTTTGCATAGATTTAGCTTTGTCCTCCATTTTTTTAACACCTCTTCTGCTTTAACACCAAACAAGGTATCATGTTGTAATATGGCATCTAATAATTTTGCTCTGACATGATCAGGCAGACTTTGTTTCTTTAACCAAGCATGCCTCCTGATGACAGAACCCGTAACAAGCGGCTCTGCAGGAGGCCTCCAAAGAATCAAAACCACATTGCAAAGTATGCTTTCCAACTTGTTCAGCTGCATGCAATAAATCCTGCATTTCTTTGTTTTCTGCACATTCAGAATTATCAATATTTTTCTGTTTAAGCAGTGACATAATATATTGCTGATATTTGAGCATATGAAATTGACAATTTAAAGCACTTATAGCCAAGGTAGCAGAAGTGTAAATCTTTTTTCCCCATCTGTCCAATGCCCTACAATCCCTGTCAGAGGTGGTAGGGTTTTTTGCAGTGGAAGCCTTGACCACTTTGGGACCCTGAGAGATAGTTTCTGGGTCAGCAGCAGGGTTTTTGAAAAGGAATTTATGAGAGTCAGGAACCCTGTAGTATCTGTCCGGCTTAACCGGTGCTGGAGGTAAGGAGTCAGGGGTCAGAATGGACTCTGAAAATACATCAACAATGTCTAACACAGGTGGAATAGCTAGGGGCCTGTGTTGTGGTAGTAAAAGGAAGTCTCTGAGCCTTTTCTTAGATTCTGAAAAATCTTGGCTCTGCCAGTGGAAATGCTCCCTCATGGTATGCAAGGTTTCCCCAAGAGAGTAAACATCAGGAGGAGAGGCTGAATGGATAGATTCTTCAGCATCAGAATCCTCATAGGGAGGAAGAGAGTATTTCTGATCAGAAGAGGAGTCAGAGGAAATGGAAACCTGATCTGAAGATTCATATTCTGTCTCTTGCCTAGGCCTTTTATCAGAAGGGGGGATGGGAACCCTTGATCAAAGTAATTAAGTCTTCGGCCATTTTGAGCATCTGTTTTTTAGGCATGGAGGCCTGTCCATGAGGTTGTTGTACTTGTTTCTTTGTCTTTAAAGGTGCTTTAGTCTTTGCCTTTGAAGTTGAAGTTGTTTTAATGAATAACTGAGTAGGTCTGAAAACACCCTCAGAAGCCGATGCCTGCTCAGCGGCTCCAGACCCATCTGAGGGAATAGTCTCCGTAGGTCCAATACCTTGAGTTTCCAGCAGCCTAGTCGACTCCATGTGGGAGTCGGTAGCGGCCTGTGGCTCTAAAGTAGCGGCATCAGGGTCAGCGAAGGACCTTCACTGAGAACCGGCGAATGGCTTAGAAGAAGCCTCGTCGTCTGTTTTGGACCTCGGATGCCTGTCCTTTTCTTTGTATTTGCGTTTCTTGTGAATTCGGGTGGTCGGATGGCTATCTGACGACATTGTATAATTAAATCTTCTGCCAAAATAATGTAATGCAAAATCGTACCGACTCTTAATAGTGCATTGGTTAAATCTAGCACAAAACCGACAACTAGCAATGTCGTGGTCAGGGCCTACGCTAGGAATACGGTAAAAATGAAAGTCCTTATGAGGTATTTGCTTCCCACAAGAAATACAATTATTAACTTTGTCTGACATCGGTCTGGAGCAAGAAAAGTTTCCCCAACGGGGTACTTAGCTTTAAATGAAGACTTTGGATCTGAAATTCGAATACGAAAATCTCAGGAGTCGGCCGACCGGCACTTGCGAACTGCTTATGCTTCTGGCACCACGCAGCAAGAAAGACTGAAGAAAATGGCGTCGGCTGCATCTTTTATACCCCTGGCGCACTGACGTCAGGGAAGAGCCGACAGCAACAGACGCTGGACCTAGACTTTGGAATTCAGGCCGACTGCGGGTAGCGTGCCAGCAGGATAACCCAAGTGTAATGACTGCAACAGTGGAACACGAAGAACATCAATGATTCCTCCATGTTGGTGATGACCAGGTCCAATATGTTGTCCCCTCTTGTGGGAGTGGTGACCATTTGGTCCATGGCGTTTGAGTTTATAAACTCCAGGAACCGTTGGGCAAAAGAGTTGGGACTTGAGTAGTTTTCCCAGTCAATGTTTGGGTAGTTGAAATCCCCCAAATATCATGGTGTTTGCTGAGACCTTCATATTCTCCAATGTTCTCAGGAATGCAGAGTGGGGGTCCTGAGACAAGGTGGGTGATCTGTAGCAGGCTACAAACTGAAAAGCAGTTTTGCCCACTGTTAGTTGCACATGGATGGTCTCCAATGTCTCGTGCAGTGCCACTAACCTGGAGTTGTGGGTATCCTTGATGAAGATGGATACTCCCCTGCCTTTAGTATTTTGGTCCAAGTTCTGGGGCCGAAAAGTATGGTACGAGTTGAATCCTGGTAGTGCTGAGGTGCTCTTTGGAGCCTTGAACCAGGTTTTTGTTACTGCACAGATATTGATTTTCTCCATACTGAGGAGTGCCTCGAGTGCATGCATCTTGAGGTTTAGACTTCTGGCGTTGAGTAGCATTACCCTTAGGTTTTTGTTTCTGGTATTGTCTATGGATGTGGGTTTGTCTTTTGAGCCTTGCCTAAAAAAGGCACTATGGGGTGGCAAGAGCTTTAGCCAGTATTTGAAAGCTTAAGGGTGACAGGTGCAAGCCGTCCCTGGCGAAGCAACGTGGCTTGTCGAGCATGTCATCCCAGGCTGACAGACACTGGATCTCCTTTGAATGACACCAACAGCTTAGCCAATTGTTAAAATTGATCATTCTGTCTTTATACTGTGGCACATTCTTGGTGAGGGCAAGATGCTACTCAGGGTCACACCGGCCTGGGCTACATGATCAGAAAGCTCCTCTATGTCTCTTTTCATGTAGTCCAGGGAGGTACATCTCAGGTCATTCACACCAACATGGACAATGACAGAGTCATATTTGTACCTGCTGTGGAGTGACCTGAGTGCTTGTGTTATGTGGCGGATCCTGGCACCTGACAGGCAGCTTACAGTGACCTTCTCCTTGTTCAGTCTGGTGAATGGGACGTCAGTGTGCCTGACAATAGAGTCTCCTATTACTAGTGTATTAGGTGCATTATTTAGCCTTAAAGGCTGTGGATTGTGTGGCACATTGACTTTGTGAAGTATGTGGTATGTGAAAGTTGTTGTGGGGTAGTGGTTGCTTGGATGTCTGCTTTGGAGGTCTCTGCTGCTTAGGCAGACTTTTATTTAGAGCCTCAGAGTATGTTTTTGTGAGTTTGTGTGTCTTGTTTGCTAATGCGATTGGTCTATGTGAGACTGGTTTTGTGGTGTGAGTGGTTTCCTTCTCCTCCTGACTGACTGTGCCAGTCTTGGTTTGAGAGAGCTCGGCCTCCAGTTTGGCTGTATAGTTGCATCTCTCACATACATCTGAGTTTGCTGGAAGGAGGAAAGGGTTGGCTGTGTACATAAGGCAATTGTAACATTGCCTCAAGATTTCCAGATTCACCAGCTGGACTGGAGAGTATACCTGAAAAGTACAGTTGTGTACACCTACCATAAATGTAGATGTTCGAGTGTCTTCACTGTTGCAGTCATAACTGTAGGATGCTCCTGCCGGCAGGCAGCCCGAGGTCGGCCAGAATCCCAAAGTCTGGGTCCGGCGTCGGCTGTATAGGCTAGTACCCTGACGTCAGTACGCTTTGGTACATAGCCCTCAGCCGACGCCATCTTCTCCAGCCTTTCTTGCCCTAGATGTCAGAAGTTCCCAACAAACCAAAAATGAATCCAACAAGGAAACACAAATACACCACAAAAAAGGAAAAGAGGGGATAGGAGGGAGGGAAACCCCGACTGCAACAGTGAAGACACTCGAACATCTACATTTATGGTAGGTGTACACAACTGTACTATGTTCTTCGTGTTTCACTGTTGCAGTCATAACTGTAGGGTGGAATCCCAAAGCAGTGTAAAAGGGGAGGAGGCTTTAGATAGAAGAAGGGGAGGCAAGAATACCCTGCAAGACAGCAGAGGCAAAGCCTGCCCTGGACTTAGAAAACAAGGGAGATTGTAGTGCTTGGAAAAGTATGCACAGAACTCCAAGTGGCAGCTTCAAGATATCCTTGGTAGGGACTCCTCTGAGGAAAGCTGTAGAAGTGGCAGCTGCTCTAGTAGAGTGACTTCTAATGGTACCTGGAAACTGTTTCCCATGATGAGTGTAACAAAATCTGATTCCATAAGCAATCCATTTGGAAATAGTTTGTTTAGAAATAGGTTTTCCAAGAGAACTGGAGGCAAAGGAAACAAACAATTGGTTAGACTTTCTGAAATCTTTAGTCTTGTCCAGGTAAAATCGTAACTGTCTGTGCACATCTAATGAATGCAAAATCCTTTCCCTTTGTTTTGAGGATTTGGAAAGAAAGTAGGAAGGTGAATTGTCTGATTTAAAGCCACTTTCGAACTCACTTTAGGCATGAAAGTAGGATTGGTCCTCAAGGATACTCTGTCCTGATGGAAAATAAGGTATGGTTCCACAGCCATGAGAGCTTGCAACTCTGAGACCCTTCTGGCAGAGGTCAATGCTAACAAAGAACAGTCTTCCAGGATAGAAACTTAATATCTGAAGATGCAGCAGGCTCAAAAGGAGGCAAAGTAAGTTTTTCTAAAACATAATTAAGATCCCAGGCAGGGACAGGAGGGGTCCTTGGAGGCCGCAAATTCTTAGCCCCTCTCAAGAACTGCTTCACCAAAGGATGAGAAAAAACAGGAGGATCAGAACTGAAATGCGCAGAGATAGCAGAAGCATGAATCTTAATGGAAGAAAAGGAAAGTCCTTTAGATAAAAGTTCGAAGGTAAAGCAAAATAGAAGAGAGATCAGGTACCTGAGGATCAGAACCTCGGTCCTGCATCCAAATAGAAAACCTCTTCCATTTAGAGGCATAGGATTTCCTAGTGCTAGCCGTCTAGCTTCCAAAAGAACATCCAAAACTTGTTTGGGAAGACTAGAGGAATCAAATTCCTTTGAAGAGCCAAGCTGCCAGGCAAAGGGTCTTGAGATTGGAATGTAGTAACTGACCCTGATGCTGGGACAGAAGCGAAGGGTTCAGTGGGAGAATCCAAGGAGGCCCGAGAACAGGAGCTTTAAAGTTGGATACCAAAACTGTCGAGGCCAATTTGGAGCAATCAAGATGAGGAACTTGGGCTTGTCCTGTTTTATTTTCAGTAATACCGAGGTAGTAGAGGAAGAGGAGGGAAGGCATATGCTGAAAGGCTTCTCCAGCTGAAGGACAGGGCATCCACTCTCCAAGCTGCTTTGTGGAAGGACCTGGTGCAAAAGCGAGGCAGCTGATAATTGAGATGGGATGCAAACAGATCTATCTGGGGACATCCCCAAACTGCAGTAATCCTGTTGAACAAGTTGGTGTCTAGCATCCATTCGTGAGGATCTGAAATGTTTCTGCTCAGGCTGTCTGCTAAGAGATTCTGTTTCCCTGGAATGAATTGAGCCTCGAGATGTAGATTCAAATTTAGAGCGGTGTCCCATAAACCCATAGCTAGTCTGCAAAGGGGGTATGAATGAGAACCCCCCTGCTTGTTGATGTACCACATGACCGTGGTGTTGTCTGTGCGAATTAGCAGAGGGCCTGGATGTCCTTCATGGATGCATCTGCAGTCATAACAACTGGGTTGTCCTGTCGTCAGGCAGCCCTTCAGTCGGCCGGATTCCAAAGTCCGGGTCCGGCTTCGGCTGATGTCGCACTTCACCCGACGTCATCTCTGTTGGTCTTCGGGTATAAAGGCATCAGCCGACGCCATTTTCCTCAGTCTTTCTTGCCGCGTGGCGCCCGAAGCAGAAGCTGTTCGCAAGTGCCGGTCGGTCGGATCCAGAGATTACTTCTACCGAATACTACTTCGAAGACTTCTAAAGCTAAGTACCCCGTTGGGGACTCTTTCTTGCCTCAGCCGATGTCAGAAAAAGTTAATAATTGTTTAACCTGTGGGAAACAAATACCTCATAAAGATTTCCACTCTTACTGTCTGCCTTGTTTAGGCCCAGCCCACGGCGTAGCAGCCTGTTCGGCCTGTGCTTCTTTCAACCGGCCGAACGCTTAGGCCGGTCGGAGTTTGCTGAACAGTTTTCGGTTCTGATTTTGCATACATTATGCCGTCGGATCCTCCGACTTCACAATCTACCAAAAAGCAAAGATAAGACAGACACTGCGGTCCGCTTTCGGCCGAAACCATGGCTAAGCATACCATGAGTGTCTGGTTTCGAAACCGAAAACTGATCAAATTACAGCTGAATCTATCTCTACAACTGAGGCCCCTGCTACCATTCTTGAATCGGCCTCAGAAATTTTATCCACTACGGTGGTTGCCACTGACTTATCAGACACCATTCCCTTGGATGTCTCTACCCCAGCACGTGGTGCTGCTAGGCCTCCAGCAACCATGTCCATTAAGGCCTTCACCAGGGCTAAAGCAGCCAAGACTACTAAAACAGGGCCTATTAAACCCCCTACAACCAGGCCCTCCTCTAGTTCTCAAATGCTTACTCTGGCAGAAGATTTAATTTCTTTAATTAGAGGATCTCAATCTCACCCAGACAGGGCCTCTCAGCCCCCAGAGAAGAGACCTAGGGCAGAGCCCCCTGAGCCAGTGTCCTCTGATGATTCTGCCGATGAATCAGACATAACTGACCAGCCAGAGGCTCCTTTCTCCAATTTTGAAGACTCTGATGCTGAAGAATCCATTCCAGCTGCTTCCCCACCAGAAGAATTTTCCTTTGGAGAAACCTTACATGCCATGCGAGAGCAGTTTCAATGGCAGCAACAGGATTTTTCAGACTCCAGAAAAAGACTTAGGACCTTTCTGCATCTTCCTCAGCACAGGCCCTTAGCTATACCTCCTGTTCTCTCTGTGGTGGATGATGCTTTCAATGATGTCTGCTCCGCACCAGACTCTTTACCTCCAGCCCCTGCCAAACCAGACAGATTTTACAGGGTGCCAGACACTCATCACCACCTTTACAAGGCTCCACTTGCAGACCCCGAAACTATATCCCAGGGTCCCAAGGCAGTAGCCGCGACCACAGCTAAAAATCCTACTCCTTCTGAAAGGGAAGCAAGGTCATTAGACAGATGGGGCAAAAAGGTCTACACTTCAGCTACTCTCTCAGCTAGAGCTTTAAACTGTCAGTTTCACATGATACAATACCAAGAGTTTATGCTTGATCAGTTAACTAAAAGCTAACCACTGATGAATCTCTTGATAAGAAATATGTATTAGAAATGGTAAATAACATACAACAGGTTAGTAACCATTCCTTAAAATGTGGCTATGATGCACTGGAGGCTTCATTTAGATCAGCCATGACTGGCACAGTGATAAGAAGGCATGCATGGCTTAAGGAGCAAGCTTTACGGATCATGTTAAAGCTAAGTTGCTTGATGCTCCTATGGATAAGACAAGTTTGTTTGGTACACCTGCCCAGCAGGTTATGAAGAAAATGGAAGAAAAGGCAAAATCTGTTCAAGCGGTTAAAGATTTCTTGCAGGTTCAACCCCAAGGTTTAGCAGGAACTGGCCTGCCAAAAATTGGTCCTTTCCTGACTCCACAAGATCTCAAAGGGAAGGAATAGACGTTCCAGAGGCAGAAACCAATCCAGAGGAGGTGCCTACAGAGGCGACAGTGGCAAGGTAACAACAGAGGCACAGACACAACCTCTGCCACTACAGCAACACAGCCACAGTGACTTAACCCTAAATCCGCCTACAAGGGAACAAATAGCAGCTCCTCTAGGCGGAAAGTTAACCTTATTTTCAAAAAACTGGCACTATATAACAAAAGACAAGTGGATTTTGAACCATAGATCAAGGTTACGGTTCCACTTCCACACCTTACCAGTCAAAAGAGGAATGCCAAATCTACCTCCAAATCAAAAAACAGAGGCTCTACAACAGATAATGCAGTTAACAAACATGAGAGCTGTGGAAAGAGTGCCAACAGCAGAGGAAGGAAAGGGGTTCTACTCAAGACTATTCCTAGTTCCAAGAAAGGAAAACAGTTGGAGACCAATTCTGGACCTGTCCACCCTAAATACATATATCATTGTCCCAAAATTCAAAATGCTGACCCTCCAGCAACTTCTTCCCATGCTGGGCAAGGAGTGTTGGCTGGTAACTCTAGATCTCAAGGAGGCATACCTGCACGTCCCCATTCGACCAATCTGCAGAAGATACCTCAGATTTCTTGCAGGATCAGAGCACTATCAATTCTCAGCATTGCCCTTTGGCTTATCTACTGCGCCCAGAGTATTCACAAAATGCCTGGCATCAGTAATCGCCCATTGCAGACTACAGGGAATTCAAATTTACCCATACCTGGACGACTGCCTGCTACAAGGGGACAACAAAAGCAAACTGACAACAGATTTACAAAGGGTCATTTGCTTACTACAAGCACTGGGATACACAGTCAATTTACAAAAGTCAAGGCTGATACCATCCCAAACAAGGACATTCTTGGGCGCGGAATTGGACACAGTAAACCAAATGGCATTCCTAACTACAGAAAAACAAAAAGAACTCCCTCTTTACTTCTTGGCACTAACAAAACTGAACAAGTTAACAGCAAGAAAAGTACTGCAGGCCTTGGGCTTCATGGCATCATGCATAATCTTGGTCCCACTTGCCAGACTACATATGAGAAAACTACAGTGGTACCTAAAGAATTTATGGTCCCAACACAGACACAGCCTAGAAACAGAAATCCCATTAATTCCATGCTTAAAACAGGAGTTCCTATGGTGGGCTCAGGCATGCCAGTCAAACCCAGGGCTACCCTTTCGCAGAGGTCAAGCAAGCCAGACCATCACAACAGACGCTTCAGACCTAGGATGGGGGGCCCACATGCAAGACAAATGCGTACAAGGATTGTGGACACAGGATCAGCTTCACCTGCACATCAACCTAAAAGAAATGCTGGCAGTAAAACTGGCAATCCAAAAGTTCAGACCATTTCTCAAAGAGGGCCAGTTGATGATAAGGACAGACAACACCACAGTCATGTGGTACATCAACAAACAGGGAGGCACTCATTCATACCCCCCTATGCAGAATGACTTTGGAGCTGTGGACCCTGGCGCTCAGCTACAACATCCAGTTACAGGCAATATTTGTACCGGGAAAAGAGAATTCTCTAGCAGACATATTAAGCAGAACCACATCGGATGCCCACGAATGGAAGCTGCACCCGGACATCTTCAAGACGATCTCAAAGAAATGGGGAATGCCTCAGATAGATCTATTCGCATCACCTCTCAATCATCAGCTCAAACAATTCTGCACAAGGACATTCCACCCACTAGCATGGAAAGTGGATTCGCTCTCCTTCAGCTGGAAAGGCCTAACAGCATATGCATTCCCACCTCTTCCCTTGATACACAAGGTATTACTAAAAATCAAGGAAGAATGTCCAAGGATAATCCTGATAGCTCCAAACTGGCCAAGACAACACTGGTACCCACTGCTGAGGAGCATGTCTCGGAACAAAATGTGGCCAATACCTCTGATGCCTTTGATGTTAACTCAGAACAACTACAGCATCATACATCCAAACCTAAAAACGTTACAACTGACTGCATGGAGCATCACATAGCAGCAGCTAATCCAGAACTTTCACAAAGAGTTAAAGACATTATTCTTGAAGCACGCAGACCTTCAACAAGAAGGAACTATGCTGGAAAATGGAAAAGGTTTGTCATTTGGAGTACTGAAAGAAGAAAAGATGTGTCAAACATAGATATGCCTAACATTCTGGAATATCTGGCCGAACTTCTTCATTCAGGCCTGTCCTACTCCTCCATCAAGATACATGCATCAGCTATTTCAGCAGAATACAGCTTTGATCCACCTGTTTTTTCGCACCCTTTGCTCAGGCAGTTCCTCAGAGGAATCAAGAATGTAAAACCTCCAAGGAAACCACCATTACCAGCTTGGGACTTAAACTTTGTGCTAGAAAAGTTGACACTATCACCCTTTGAACCAGCAGCAACAGCAGACCTACAACACCTGTCATGGAAAACTGCTTTCCTACTGGCAATTACTTCAGCAAGGAGGGTTTCAGAACTACAGGCCTTAATGGCAGTGCAACCCTTCCTAATCTTCCACCAAGATAGAGTGTCCATGAGGACCAATCCTACATTTATGCCTAAGGTGGTATCCAGAGTGTCTTTAAACCAGGCAATCCACCTACCTACCTTCTTTCCCAACCCACAAAACAGAGGGGAAAGAATACTACATACCTTGGATGTACATAGACAGCTACGCTACTACTTGGACAGAACAAAAAGTAGCAGGAAGACTGACCAACTTTTTGTAGCCTATGCAACAGGAAGAGAAGGAAAAGCTATTTCCAAACAGACAATCTCCAAATGGATAGGAAAAGTACAGTTTTGTACCTACCATAAATGTAGATGTTCGAGGATTCCCTTGCTGCAGTCCTGACTATTGGGTATAGTCCGCGTCCCAGTCGGCCCGAATACCAGAGGTCATGGCGCCTTAGACTGACGCAGTCACGTCCAGGGTACTAATCCGCATGACCGACGTCATTTCCTCAGTCTTTTCTTGCCCCAGATGTCAGAAGACCCAAAAAGACAAGTCCCAAAAACAACCTGCACCAATAAACATGTACAATATATACAGTAATATATATACAAAAAATATAAGCATGTAAACTCACCTACACAACCACCCTGAAACACAGAGGGAAGGAGGGAGGAGGGAATCCTCGAACATCTACATTTATGGTAGGTACAAAACTGTACTATGTTCTTCGTCCCTTGCTGCAGTCCTGACTAGAATCCCAAAGCAGAGGTAAGGGAGGCTGGCAAATTATAAAGTAGCAGGAGCTGACAACATGCCTTGTAAAACAGCTGTGGCAAAACCAGCTCTAGTCTTAGAGTATATAGGCAGGTGATAATGCCTAGAGAAAGTATGCACTGAACTCCAAGTAGCTGCTTCCAGAATATCCTTAGTTGACACCCCTTAGAAATGCTGTTGAAGTGGCAGTAGCCCTAGTGGAATGAGGCCTAATCCCAGCTGGAACCTCTTTGCCATGATGGGAATAACAAAATGCAATGCAAAAGCCAATCCACCTAGAAATAGTTTGTTTTGACACAGGCTTGCCCTGTGAACTCAAAGCAAAAGAAACAAGTAACTGCTGAGACTGCCTAAAATCTTTAGTCCTGCTCAAATAATAACGCAATTGCCTGTGTACATCTAAAGTGTGCAAAATCTTTTCCCCTTTATTTTGAGGATCTGCAAAAAGTAGGCAAATGAATAGTTTGGTTTAAAGCCACACTAGAAACCACCTTGCATAAAGGAAGGATTAGTGCGTAATGAAACCCTGTCCTTATGGAAAACCAAAAGGGCTCTACTGCCATAAGGGCCTGCAACTCAGACACCCTTCTTGCAGAAGTAATAGCCAACAGAAAAGCAGTCTTCCATGACAAATATTTCAATTCAGCAGTAGCTGCAGGCTCAAAAGGTTGTAGAGTAAGTTTTCCAACACAAAATTGAGATCCCAAGCAGGAGTAGGAGCTCCGGGGTCTTATATTCTTTGCCCCTCGAAGAAACTGCTTGAACAAAGGATGCGAAAACAAAGGTGGGTCACAATCATAGTGAGCTGAAATTGCTGCAGCATGAATCTTTATGGAAGAGAAGGACAAACCTTTGTCCAATAATTCAGTAAGATATTGAAGAGCCACACTCAAATTAGGCTCTGAAATCTCCAAATTCTTTGCTGTACTCCAAAATAAAAATCTCTTCCATTTTTCTGCGACTCTCCTAGTACTAGGCCTTCTAGCTTCCATAATCACATTTAAAACTTGTTGAGGAAGCTGAGACCTGTGCTTCAACACAGAATATGCCAAGCTGTGAGATGAAGAGATTGAAGCTTGACATTGAGCAGATGACCGTCCTTCTGAGATAACAGATGAGGAATCAGAGGTAAAGGCCATGGAGGCTTCTTTACAAGACTCCTTAGAAGTGGGTACCAGTGTTGCGAGGCCAATCTGGAGCTATCAAAATCATCCTTGGCCTGTCTTGTCTGACCTTTAGTAATACCTTTGGAAGAAGAGGTAGAGGTGGAAAGGCATAGACATGAAGGTTTTTCCAACTGAAAGACAGAGCATCCACTTTCCAAGCTGTGTGATGAAACCCCTTTGTGCAATACTTTGGCAGCTGGTGGTTTAGTGGAGAAGCGAACAGATCTATGTCTGGAGTTCCCCATGACACTGTCAATTTCTGAAATACATGAAGATCCAGTTTCCACTCGTGGGGATCCATGATTTGTCTGCTTAATACATCTGCTACGGAGTTCTGTGCTCCTGGCAGAAACCTTGCCTGAAGAGTCAGTTGCAGGCTTAACGCAGTCTCCCATAAAATCATTGCTTGCCTGCATAGAGGATAAGAATGTGTTCCCCTTGCTTGTTGATGTACCACATGACAGTTGTGTTGTCTGTCAGAATCAACACCTGCCCTGGAAGAAGTAACTCCTTGAACGCCATCAATGCAAACTGGACTGCTAACATCTCCTTCATGTTGATATGTAGATGCTGTAGTCTGGCAGGCCACTTGTCTTGTATCCACTTTCCATTTAGATGAGCTCCCCAAGCAGTGTCCGAGGCATCTGTCGTTAAAATCTGACTCGCCTCTGGCCGGGTCACAGAGAGTCCCTTGTTTAGGTGACATTCCTGAGCCCACCACAAGAATTCCTTTTGAAGGCAAGGTATTATTTGAATGACAGTGTCCAAATCTTGGCAGTGCTGTGTCCATACATTTTGAGATACCATTGCAGCTTCCTCATATGCAGTTTGGCATTGGGAAGCACCAGAATACAAGATGCCATGAACCCTAATGCTTGAAGGACTGTCCTTGCAGTCAGCACGGACTGATGAGATAGTTGATGGAAGTAAAGTGACAGACTCTTTTGTTTGTCCGGGGTTAAAAGGCCATCTGAGCTGCTGTATTCAGTCTCACACCCAGAAAGCACATGTCTTGAGAGGGTACTAGACTGGACTTTATTTCGTTCACAGAATACCCTAGGCATCTTAGCACTGCTATGACATATTCCAGATGCTGTAGAAGGTGTTCCTTTTCTTGAGCCAGAATCAGGCAGTCGTCCAAGTAAGGATAGATTTGAATGCCTTGAAGCCTGAAGTAAGCTATCACTGGAGCCAGAACCTTTGTGAATACTCTGGTAGATAAGCCAAAGGGCAATGCAGAGAACTGATAATGAAAATCTCCAGTTAAACCGCAGATACTTTCTGCAACTTAGCCTTATAGGCACATGAAGGTAAGCTTCCTTGAGATCCAAAGTTACCATCCAGTGATCCTTGCCCAGCAGAGGTAACAGTTGCTGTAACGTCAACATCTTGAACTTGGGAATGTCCAGATAAGTGTTGAGGATAGATAAATCCAGAATTGGTCTCCACGTGTTCCCCTTCTTTGGTACTAGGAACAGGCGAGAATAAAATCCGGCCCCTTTCTGATACAGGGACTGGCTGAATGGCCCCTATCTGGAGTAACTGAGAAACTTGCTTGTGAGCCTCTTTTCTTTGTGGAGGAGGAACATCTGGCATGCCTTTGAAAGGGGCATTGTGTGGAAATAAAATCTGTAACCGTGATGAATAATATCCAGCACCCATCTGTCTTGAGTGATTAAATCCCAATTTTCTTTGAAAAGAGACAATCTTCCTCCCAAAGGAGCTGCCAGTGGACTCTCGTCTGGCAGCTGAAAAGGCAGGTCATTGGTTCTGCTTACGAAAGGACTGACCCTGCCCTCACCAGAAGTCTGAGCAGGTGAACTGTCTGATCTAGGCCTAACCCTACCACGTCTAGACCTACCCCTAGACTGGGAACCATAAGCAGGATATGTCCACCCCTTAGCAGGCCAATTTCTACTAAACTTGGAGGCTGCACCTGCAAAAATCTTTAACAGTCTGCATAGACTTAGCTTTGTCCTCCATTTTCTTTAAAACTGCTTCCACAGGCGGTCCAAACAACACATCAGACTGTAAAGGAGCATCCAAAATCCTAGTCTTAACATGCTCAGCTAAATTCTGATCCTTCAACCAGGCATGTCTGCGAAGAACAGAACTAGTAGCAGCCACCCTCGAGGAGGCCTGAACAGCATCAAAACCACACTGCAAAGAATGCTTACCCACTTGTTCAGACACATGAACCAAATCCAGCAATTCTTTACACTCAATACCTTCCGCCAAAGCATCCACCTTAGATTTCAATTGTGAAAGGAGATAATTTTGATATTTCAGCATATGAAACTGACAATTCAACCCTCATGGCTAGAGTGGAAGAAGTATATACTTTCTTACCCCACCTATCCAAAGCCCTTGCCTCTTTATCAGAGGGTACAGGATTTTTAACCACAGAAGCTTTAACACCTTTAGGCCCCTGAGAAACAGTTTCTGGGTCGCCCTGGGACTCTTAAACAAATACTTATGAGCTTGGGCACCCTATAATACCTATCAGGCTTAACAGGAGCAGGAGGCAAGGAGTCAGGGTTCAGAGAAGCCTCTGCAAAGACATCCTCCACCACTTTCAACACAGGAGGAATAGCTAAGGGCCTATGCTGGCGCAAAAACAAGAATTCCCTAAGCCTTTTTCTGGAGTCAGAGTAATCTTGGCCTTCCCATTTAAAGTGCTCCCTCATGGAGTGAAGAGTCTCTGAAAATGAAAAATCCTCAGGAGGAGAAGCTGAAGGAGTGGAATCATCCACATCAGAATCAGAATAAGTAGGAAACTCTTGCAAGTCTTCCACAGAAGACTCTGAAGCCTGTGAACACTGTTCAAAACTATCAAACTCCTGTTCCACCCTAGGCCTCTTATCAGGTGGGGCATAGAACCTCTAATCAGAGTAATCAAATCTTCTGCCATTTTAAGCATATGTTTCTTAGGCACAGAGCCGAAATGCTAGGAGAAGCCCCACAGAAGCTGAACTTGGCCTACCTCTAAAGAAGCTTTGGCAACAGAAGGAGAGGCCCTAACTACCTTGGGAAGAGAGGGAAGAACAGTTACCTGAGAAGCCCCTCAGCCTGGCCTACCTCCTGAGAGGGCACATCCTGTAACAGTAAAGTATCTGCCTGAGACTCCATAGAGACTCCTGGCAAAACCTCTGGCTCCCCTGAGCCTTCTAAAGGACCGGCGTCCGGGACTGCGGTTCCTCACCCTAGGCTTCACTGTTTTGTCCTTGCGCTTCTTGGATGAAGCAGGCGGAGCATCCGGCGGCATATTATAATTACAGCGCTTCCCAAACACTAACCTAGCACAATCAAGCCTCCTCTTAATAGTGCGCTTGTTAAATCTAGCACAAGAGCGGCAACCAACAACGTCGTGCTCAGGCCCTAAACAAGGTATACACAATGTATGATAATCCCTATGCGGTATCTGCTTCCCACAAGAAATACAGTTATTCACTTTTTCTGACATCCGGTTAAATACTGAGGCAAGAAAAACCAAAATGTTCAACTCTGTTTTCGGTCTGAAACTCCAAAATCTCAGAACGCCAACCTGCACTCGCAAAATTGCTTCTGCATCGGACCATGCGGCAAAAGACTGAAATGGCGTCGGTCATGCGCATTAGTACCCTGACGTACTGGCGTCAGTCTCTCTGGTATTCGGGCCGACTGGGACGCGGACTATACCCAATAGTCAGGACTGCAGCAAGGGAAGACGAAGAACATTTGCATACGATTCTGTTATTCCTTCCATGGGAAACCAATTCCACAGAACATAAGACCTCATTCTACAAGGGCAACAGCCACTACCACAGCCTTCTTACGAGGAGTGGCAACCAAAGACATTATTGAGGCGGCTACTTGGACCTCCGTGCATACATTTGCCAAGCATTACAATTTGCCTCTATATTCCAGATCCCGAGCAGGGTTTGCCACTGCTGTACTGCAAGGGATCCTAAACACACCATAATCTAGTTTTATCCTCCTCCCCTAGTTGGCTATGGTATTCTACCCAGTTGTTATGACTGCAGATGCATCCATGAAGGACATAGTACAGTTTTGTACCTACCATAAATGTAGATGTCCGAACTGGATAGCATCTGCAGTCAGGATTACTCCCTCCTTCCCTCTGTGGTACTCCTAGGTGTTTACCCTCCTAATAGCTAGCTGGTGGGGGAGTCTTTATGGTGTATTTGTTTGTATATATGTACATAAATGCTTATTTTTGTGTTTACCTCTATCTATTTGGAAACATTGGCATCTATCCAAATTTTAGCCTGCAAGAGGGCTACTGGCATCTGGGGCAAGAAACACTGAGGAAAATGGCGGCTGATGCCTTTATACCCGAAGACCAACAGAGATGACGTCGGGTGAAGTGCGACATCAGCCGAAGCCGGACCCGGACTTTGGAATCCGGCCGACTGAAGGGCTGCCTGACGACAGGACAACCCAGTTGTTATGACTGCAGATGCTATCCAGTTCGGACATCTACATTTATGGTAGGTACAAAACTGTACTTTGTAGAAGATTCTTGAAGGCTAGAAGGGCGTTTTGAACTGCCAACATTTCCTTCAGATTGATGTGCCAGTGAAGATGGTCCTTTGTCCAGGTTCCCTGCTGGCAATTGTCTAGAAAGTGTGCTCCCCAAGCATAATCCGAGGCGTCCGTGGTTAGGATTTGAGTAGGTTGAGGAAGACGAAAAGGTTTTCCTTCATTTGAAGTGCATGCCCTGGACCACCAGAGGAACTCCTTCTGAAGGCAGGGGATCAGAGGAATCAGAATATCCAGATCGTGGTAATGCTGTGACCATACACTTTTCAGATACCATTGAAGCTTTCTCATGTGAAGCCTTGCGTTTGGAATCAACAGAATGCAGGAAGCCATGTAGCCCAGAGCCTGCAGGAATTTCCTTGCAGTGAGCTGAGATAGAGTTGCCAAGGTGTTGAAAGTAGAAGCCAGCTGAATTTGTTTTCTGGAGTGAGGAAGGCCCTTTGTAAGGTTGTATTTAAGAGGGCTCCCAAGAATACCATTTGTTGAGAAGGGATCAAATGTGACTTTTTATGTTCACTGAGAATCCCAGTAGGAGGAGAAGACGTTGAACAAAGTCCAGATGTTGAAGCAGAAGATCTTTGCTGTCTGCCTGAATAAGGCAGTCGTCCAAATAGGGGTAAATCTGGATCCCCTGAAGTCTGCAGTAAGCCACTACTGGTGCCAGGCACTTGGTGAAGACTCTGGGCGCAGTAGATAAACCAAAGGGCAGAACAGAGAATTGAAAGTGCCTCGAACCTGCCTTGAACCTGAGGAATTTCCTGCGTTCTTGTCTGATGGGAATATGTAAATAGGCTTCCTTTAAGTCCAATGTCACCATCCAGGCGTCCTGAGAGAGCATTGGGATTAGCTGTTGCAGAGTAAGCATCTTGAACTTTGGAATTTCCAAAAAGGTGTTTAACACAGAAAGGTCCAGAATAGGTCTCCAAGAGTTTTGTTTTCTGGGAACCAGAAACAGTCTTGAATAAAATCCGTTTCCCATTTCCGAGAGTGGAACAGGCTCTATGGCTCTCATGGCCAGAAGAGCATCCACTTGAGTTAAGGCCTCTGACCATTGAAGTTTTGGCAGATCTGGCCAACCGTGAGTCCTTGGCAAAGTGTGAAAGTGGAATTTGTAACCTTTTAAAATCACGTCCAATACCCATCTGTCCTGGGTAATATGAGTCCAATTTCTGTAAAAAAGAGACAGTTTTCCTCCGAGAGGGGCGTCCAGGTGAAGGGGTCCTGAAGCCCAACCGCGAGAGTCATTGAGTTTGCTTTGAGATTGGGATCTGTCTTCTCCCCTTCTAGGTGAAGAAGCAGTCCATTGTCTAGATCTGTAAGAGGCCTGGCCTTGACCACGACCTCTGGAGCACCTATATCTTCCCCTTTGAGGCCTGTCAGACGTGGGAAAGGACCAATTTTTAGAGGGCCAATTCCTGGAAAATCTAGGAGGCTGAACTTGCAAGAAATCTTTTACAGTCTGCATAGACTTTGCCTTTTCCTCCATCTTTTTAATAACTTCCTCAGCCTTAGATCCAAAAAGAACATCTTGTTGAACAGGGGCATCTAATAACTTAGCCTTAACCTGTTCAGGCAAACTTTGTTCACAAAGCCAGGCATGTCTCCTAATAACAGTACCAGAGGCAGCAGCCCTGCAAGAAGCATCCAAAGCATCAAAACCACAATGTAAGCTATGCTTGTTAACCTGTTCAGTAGCATGCAAAACATCCTGAAGTTCCTTATCCTCTGCACAAGCAGGAAGGGAAGCAAGCTTTTGCTTTAAAACAGACAAAAGAAATTGCTGATATTTAAACATATGAAACTGGCAATTTAAAGCCCTTACAGACAGGGTAGCAGAAGTATATACCTTTTTTCCCCACCTGTCTAAAGCACGAGAATCCTTCTCAGAGGGAATAGGATTTTTAGAAGTAGCAACCTTAGCAGCCTTAGAGCCCTGAGAAATAGTTTCAGGATCCGCAGAAGGGTTTTAAAATAAAAATAAATGAGTCAGGAACCCTATAAAATCTATCAGGCTTAGAAGGAGCAGGAGGCATGGAATCAGGATTCAAATTAGCCTCAGAAAAAGCATCATCTACAATGTCCAAAACAGGAGGGATAGCTAAAGGCCTATGCTGAGGAAGAAGAAGAAATTCTCTAAGCCTCTTCTTGGAAGCAGAATATTCCTGTCCTTCCCAATGAAAATGTTCCCTCATCTCATGCAGGGTTTCTCCAAAAGAAAAATCCTCAGGCGGAGAGACCGAGGGTAAAGAGTCCTCAGCATCCGAATCCTCATAAGGGGGAAAGGAATAGTCCTGATCTGAGGAAGAAACAGAAGATACAGAAGCCTGGTCAGAGGAATCCAGAGTAACATCCTGTCGAGGCCTTTTCTCAGGAGGGGTGAGAACCCTAATCATTGTAAGCAAATCTTCAGCCATCCTCAATAATTGCTTTTGTGTCTTGGGAGTGGATTCAGAAGCAGCTTGAGCTGGAACTTTAGACTTAACAGGAGTCTTTGTCTTTGCCTTTGAAATAGTAATGTGAGTAGGCCTGAAAACCCCCTCAGAAGCCGGTACCTGCACAGCGGTTCCGGACCCATCTGAAGGAGCGACGTCCGAAGGTCCTGCAGCAGTTAAAATAGTGGGCCTTGATGGCTCCCCATGGGAGTCCGTATCGGCCATCGGTTCAGAAGTGGCGGACAGGGGCTGCAAAGCCTCACTGCGACAGCCGAACCGGACGCTGGCTCCAGCTGCAACGAGTCCTGTTTGGACCTCGGGCCTGTCTTTGTCTTTGCGCTTCTTTTGGACTCGGTAGTGTCCGCGACATTCTATAATTGAAGCGTTTGCCAAAATAATTTAAAGCCCAATCGTACCTGCGCTTGATAGTACGAGAGTTGAACCTGGCACAGAACCGACAACAAGAAACGTCATGGTCAGGGCCTAAGCAAGGTAGACAGTAAGAGTGGAAATCTTTATGAGGTATTTGTTTCCCACACGCTATACAATTATTAACTTTTTCTGACATCGGAGGAACAAGAAAAAGATTCCCCAACGGGGTACTTAGCTTAGAGAAGAGAAGTAAGAACTTCGGACCGACAACAACCAAATACGCTGTTCGATAATCGCCAACCAACGACTTGCGAGCTGCTTTCCACCGCACGGCAAGAAAGACTGGAGAAGATGGCGTCGGCTGAGGGCTATGTACCAAAGCGTACTGATGTCAGGGTACTAGCCTATACAGCCGACGCCGGACCCAGACTTTGGGATTCTGGCTGACCTCGGGCTGCCTGCTGGCAGGAGCACCCTACAGTTATGACTGCAACAGTGAAACACGAAGAACATCTGCACTTTGGACATGCTTGGATAGTTTAAAAAACTGATTTATTGACTGTCCAGAATGGACGAATAGGGAGCCTTGTACTTCTGGGTAGTAAAAGGGGGTGTAGTGCTATAGTTTGTTAGTGCTTACTGAGGAATTTGAGCAAGTGCTGGGCTGTAGAAGGAAGGTAGAGTGCTTATTTTGAGAGTTAGACTAGTTCTAAGGGAAAAATTGAAGAGCAGACTTTGTGGAGCCGGGAATAGTTTAAAACAGCTTAAACGGCGGTGCGCAACGGTCAGCGATGCCGAGCGGTGTGCAAAACCGCACAAATGCAGGTTTTAAGGCAGGGAGCTTGAAAGAGAGAGGAATTAGCCCAAAACGGCCAATAAGCTACAAGTTGCTGGGCTGAAACCACTCCTCCAGGGACAGATAGGCTTGCTCAAAGCTCCCCACTCTTACTGGTGAACATAGAAGCTTCCTCCTATCCACGTAAGGATATGGGCAACACAGGAACTTATACCACAGCCCGGAATTCAGCAAAACCTGAAATCTGGACTACTCTAGTTCAGAAAATGTGGGAAACCAGGATTTTTTTTTTTTTCCAACAGAACAGTAACTTAACAAGAAACACTGTAAATGCTTTAAACAAACTAGAGCACTTGAGTGTGTAGCCTACAATAGTTAAACATAAACGATTTATAAAAGTGCAGGAAAGTACAGTTGTGTACACTTACCATAAATGTAGATGTTCGAGTGTCTTCACTGTTGCAGTCATCACTGTAGGGTTCTTCCTGCCGGCAGGCAGCCCTCGGTCGACCAGAATGCCAAAGTCTGGGTCCGGCATCGGCTGTTCAGCCATGCTCCCTGACCTCAGAGCGCTAGGAGTACAAAGCTGCCAGCCGACGCCATGTTCTCCAGTTTTTCTTGCCCCATATGTCAGGTGCCCAAAAGTGAAGGCTAACAGTAAAACAAAAATGTAACATACAACAAACCCCATACCCTGTAGCAAATGCACCTCAGAAGAAGGGTGAAGTAGGAAAAAGTACAGTTTTGTACCTACCATAAATGTAGATGTCCGAACTGGATAGCATCTGCAGTCATAACAAGTGGGTTGTCCTGTCGTCAGGCAGCCCTGCAGTCGGCCGGATTCCAAAGTCCGGGTCCGGCTTCGGCTGATGTCGCACTCCACCCGACGTCATCTCTGTTGGTCTTCGGGTATAAAAGCATCAGCCGACGCCATTTTCCTCAGTGTTTCTTGCCCCAGATGCCAGTAGCCCTCTTGCAGGGTAAAATTTGGATAGATGCCAATGTTTCCAAATAGATAGAGGTAAACACAACAATAAGCATATATGTACATATATACAAACAAATACACCATAAAAGACTCCCCCCCGACAGCTAGCTATTAGGAGGGTAAACACCCTAGGAGTACCACAGAGGGAAGGAGGGAGGGTAATCCTGACTGCAGATGCTATCCAGTTCGGACATCTACATTTATGGTAGGTACAAAACTGTACTATGTCCTTCATGGATGCATCTGCAGTCATAACAAGTGGGTAGAATACCATAGCCAACTAGGGGAGGAGGATAAAGGTAGATTATGGTGTGTTTAGGATCCCTTGCAGTACAGCAGTGGCAAACCCTGCTCGGGATCTGGAATAAAGAGGCAAATTATAATGCTTGGCAAATGTATGCACGGAGGTCCAAGTAGCCGCCTCAATAATGTCTTTGGTTGCCACTCCTCGTAAGAAGGCTGTGGTAGTGGCTGTTGCCCTTGTAGAATGAGGTCTTATGTTCTGTGGAATTGGTTTTCCATGGAAGGAGTAACAGTATTGTATGCAATTTCCTATCCATTTGGAGATTGTCTGTTTGGAAATAGCTTTTCCTTCCCTTCCTGTTGCATAGGCTACAAAAAGTTGGTCAGTCTTTCTGCTATTTTTGTTCTGTCCAAGTAGTAGCGTAGCTGTCTATGTACATCCAAGGTATGCAGTATTCTTTCCCTCTGTTTTGTGGGTTGGGAAAGAAGGTAGGTAGGTGGATTGCCTGGTTTAAAGATACTCTGGATACCACCTTAGGCATAAATGTAGGATTAGTCCTCAAGGACACTCTATCTTGGTGGAAGATTAGGAAGGGTTGCACTGCCATTAAGGCCTGTAGTTCTGAAACCCTCCTTGCTGAAGTAATTGCCAGTAGGAAAGCAGTTTTCCATGACAGGTGTTGTAGGTCTGCTGTTGCTGCTGGTTCAAAGGGTGCTAGTGTCAACTTTTCTAGCACAAAGTTTAAGTCCCAAGCTGGTAATGGTGGTTTCCTTGGAGGTTTTACATTCTTGATTCCTCTGAGGAACTGCCTGAGCAAAGGGTGCGAAAAACAGGTGGATCAAAGCTGTATTCTGCTGAAATAGCTGATGCATGTATCTTGATGGAGGAGTAGGACAGGCCTGAATGAAGAAGTTCGCCAGATACTCCAGAATGTTAGGCATATCTATGTTTGACACATCTTTTCCTCTTTCGGTACTCCAAATGACAAACCTTTTCCATTTTCCAGCATAGTTCTTTCTTGTTGAAGGTCTGCGTGCTTCAAGAATAATGTCTTTAACTCTTTGGGAAAGTTCTGGATTAGCTGCTGCTATGTGATGTTCCATGCAGTCAGTTGCAGCGTTTTAGGTTTGGATGTATGATGCTGTAGTTGTTCTGAGTTAACATCAAAGGCATCAGGGTATTGGCCACATGTTGTTCGAGACATGCTCTTCAGTAGTGGGTACCAGTGTTGTCTTGGCCAGTTTGGGGCTATCAGGATTATCCTTGGACGTTCTTCCTTGATTTTTAGTAGTACCTTGTGTATCAAAGGAAGAGGTGGGAATGCATATGCTGTTAGGCCTTTCCAGTTGAAGGAGAGTGAGTCCACTTTCCATGCTAGTGGGTGGAATGTCCTTGTGCAGAATTTTTGAGCTGGTGATTGAGAGGTGATGCGAATAGGTCTATCTGTGGCATTCCCCATTTCTTTGAGATGGTCTTGAAGATGTCCGGGTGCAGCTTCCATTCGTGGGCATCCGAAGTGGTTCTGCTTAGTATGTCTGCTAGAGTATTGTCTTTCCCGGTACAAATATTGCCTGTAACTGAATGTTGTAGCTGAGTGCCAGGGTCCACAGCTCCAAGGTCATTCTGCATAGGGGTATGAATGAGTGCCTCCCTGTTTGTTGATGTACCACATGACTGTGGTGTTGTCTGTCCTTATCATCAACTGGCCCTCTTTGAGGAATGGTTTGAACTTTTGGATTGCCAGTTTTACTGCCAGCATTTCTTTTAGATTGATGTGCAGGTGAAGTTGATCCTGTGTCCACAATCCTTGCACGCATTTGTCTAGCATGTGGGCCCCCATCCTAGGTCTGAAGCGTCTGTTGTGATGGTCTGGCTTGGTTGACATCTGCGGAAGGGCAGGCCTGGGTTTGACTGGCATGCCTGAGCCCACCATAGGAACTCCTGTTTTAAGCATGGAATTAGTGGGATTTCTGTTTCTAGACTGTGTCTGTGTTGGGACCATAAATTCTTTAGGTACCACTGTAGTTTCCTCATATGTAGTCTGGCAAATGGGACCAAGATTATGCATGATGCCATGAAGCCCAAGGCCTGTAGAAATTTTCTTGCTGTTAACTTGTTCAGTTTTGTTAGTGCCAAGAAGTAAAGAGGAAGTTCTTTTTGTTTTTCTGTAGTCAGGAATGCCATTTGTTGTACTGTGTCCAATTCCGCGCCCAAGAATGTCCTTGTTTGGGATGGTATCAGCCTTGACTTTTGTAAATTGACTGTGTATCCCAGTCCTTGTAGCAAGTAAATGACCCTTTGTAAATCTGTTGTCAGCTTGCTTTTGTTGTCCCCTTGTAGCAGGCAGTCGTCCAGGTATGGGTAAATTTGAATTCCCTGTAGTCTGCAATGGCGATTACTGATGCCAGGCATTTTGTGAATACTCTGGGCGCAGTAGATAAGCCAAAGGGCAATGCTGAGAATTGATAGTGCTCTGATCCTGCAAGAAATCTGAGGTATCTTCTGCAGATTGGTCGAATGGGCGTGCAGGTATGCCTCCTTGAGATCTAGAGTTACCAGCCAAGACTCCTTGCCCAGCATGGGAAGAAGTTGCTGTAGGGTCAGCATTTTGAATTTTGGGACAATGATGTATGTATTTAAGGTGGACAGGTCTAGAATTGGTCTCCAACTTTTTTCCTTTCTTGGAACTAGGAATAGTCTGGAGTAGAACCCCTTTCCTTGTTCTGCTGTTGGCACTCTTTCCACAGCTCTCATGTTTGCTAACTCCATTATCTGGCGTAGAGCCTCTGTTTTTGATTTGGAGGTAGATTTGGCATTCCTCTTTTGACTGGTAAAGTGTGGAAGTGAAACCGTAACCTTGATCTATGGTTTGTAAAATCCACTTGTCTTTTGTTATGTAGTGCCAGTTCTTTGAAAATAAGGTTAACTTTCCGCCTAGAGGAGCTGCTATTTGTTCCCTGGTAGGCGGATTTAGGATTAAGTCACTGTGGTTGTGCTGATGTAGTGGCAGTGGCTGTGTCTGTGCCTCTGTTGTTACCTTGCCACTGTCGTCCTCTGTAGGCACCTCCTCTGGATTGGTTTCTGCCTCTGGAACGTCTATTCCTGCCCCTTTGAAATTTTGTGGAGTCAGGAAAGGACCAATTTTTGGCAGGCCAGTTCCTGCTAAACCTTGGGGGTTGAACCTGCAAGAAATCTTTAACAGTTTGAACAGATTTTGCCTTTTCTTCCATTTTCTTCATAACCTGCTGGGCAGGTGTACCAAACAAACTTGTCTTGTCCATAGGAGCATCTAGCAACTTAGCTTTAACATGATCCGGTAAAGCTTGTTCCTTTAGCCATGCGTGCCTCCTTATCACTGTGCCTGTCATGGCTGATCTAAATGAAGCCTCCAGTGCATCATAGCCACATTTTAAGGAATGGTTGCTAACCTGTTGTATGTTATTTACCATCTCTAATACATATTTCTTATCAAGAGATTCATCAGTAGTTAGTTTTTTAGTTAACTGATCAAGCATAAACTCTTGGTATTGTATCATGTGAAACTGACAGTTTAAAGCTCTAGCTGAGAGAGTAGCTGAAGTGTAGACCTTTTTACCCCATCTGTCTAGTGACCTTGCTTCCCTTTCAGAAGGAATAGGGTTTTAGCTGTGGTCGGCTACTGCCTTGGGACCCTGGGATATAGTTTCTGGGTCTGCAAGTGGGGCCTTGTAAAGGTGGTGATGAGAATCTGGCACCCTGTAAAATCTGTCTGGTTTGGCAGGGGCTGGGGTAAAGAATCTGGAGCGGAGCAAACATCATTGAAAGCATCATCCACCACAGAGAGAACAGGAGGTATAGCTAAGGGCCTGTGCTGTGGGAGGTGCAGAAAGGTCCTAAGTCTTTTCTGGAGTCTGAAAAATCCTGTTGCTGCCATTGGAACTGTTCTCGCATGGCATGCAAGGTTTCCCCAAAGGAGAATTCTTCTGGTGGGGAAGCAGCTGGAATGGATTCTTCAGCATCAGAATCTTCAAAATTGGAGAAGGGAGCCTCAGGCTGGTCAGTTATGTCTGATTCATCAGCAGAATCATCAGAAGACACTGGCTCAGGGGCTCTGCCCTAGGTCTCTTCTCTGGGGCTGAGAGGCCCTGTCTGGGTGAGATTGAGATCCTCTAATTAAAGAAATTAAATCTTCTGCCAAAGAAAGCATTTGAGAACTAGAAGAGGGCCTGGATGAGGGGGTTTTAACAGGCACTGATTTAGTAGTCTTGGCTGCTTTAGCCCTGGCGAAGGCCTTAATGGACATGGCTGCTGGAGGCCTAGCAGCACCACGTGCTGGGGTAGAGACATCCAAGGGGATGGTGTCTGATAAGTCAACCACCGTAGTGGGTAAAATTTCTGAGGTCGATTCAAGAATTGTAGCAGGGGCCTCAGTTGTAAGAATAGGTTCAGCTGTACTTTGAGCAGTTTTCTCGGTTTCGGCCGAAACCGAGACACTCGCGGTTTGCTTAGCCGTGGTTTCGGCCGAAACCGCGGACCGCGAGTGTCGGTCTTTATCTTTGCGTTTTTGGAAGATTGGGTAGTCGGAGGATCCGGCGGCATAATGTCGCAAAATCAGTACCGAAAAACTGTTCTGCAAACTCCGACCGCGCCTAAGCATTCGTCGGTTGAAAGAGGCACAGGCGAACAGGCTGCTACGTGGGCTGGGCCTAAACAAGGCAGACAGTAAGAGTGGAAATCTTTATGAGGTATTTGTTTCCCACAGGTTAAACAATTGTTAACTTTTTCTGACATCGGCTGAGGCAAGAAAGAGTCCCCAACGGGGTACTTAGCTTTAGAAGTCTTGGAAGTAGTATTGGTAGAAGTAATCTCTGGATCCGACCGACCGGCACTTGCGAACAGCTTCTGCTTGCGCCACGGCAAGAAAGACTGAGGAAAATGGCGTCGGCTGATGCTTTTATACCCGAAGACCAACAGAGATGACGTCGGGTGGAGTGCGACATCAGCCGAAGCCGGACCCGGACTTTGGAATCCGGCCGACTGCAGGGCTGCCTGACGACAGGACAACCCACTTGTTATGACTGCAGATGCATCCATGAAGGACATGTACAGTTTTGTACCTACCATAAATGTAGATGTTAGAGTGCTAATACAGCTGCAGTCATAACAGATGGGTTTTCCTGCCGTCAGGTGGGTCCTTGGTCGGCCGAATTCCAAAGTCTAGGTCCGACGTCGGATGTCGTCGCTTCTTCCCTGACGTCAGTGCGACAGGGGTATAAAAGAACCAGCCGACGCCATTTTCTTCAGTTTTTCTTGCCCCAGATGTCAAGTGCCCCCAGAAGGAAGGCAAAACAAAAATTTATGTAATAATGCAAATGCAATATAATCAAAAAACAGTAGTTGCAAGCAAATACACCATAAAAGAATACCCCAATGAGGTTGTATGAGGAGGTGTTAGCCATTAGGCCTGTCCCAAGAGGGGAAGGAGGGAGGGAAACCTGGACTGCAGCTGTATTAGCACTCGAACATCTACATTTATGGTAGGTACAAAACTGTACTATGTTCATCGTGCATACAGCTGCAGTCATAACAGATGGGTAGAATCCCAAAGCTAATAAAGGGGTGGTAGGCACTAAGTGGAACTAGGAGGAGCCAGGATGCCCTGCAAGACTGCAGTGGCAAAGCCCGCTCTAGTTTTTGAGTATAATGGCAGGTGATAGTGCTTGGAGAAAGTATGTACAGAACTCCAAGTGGCTGCTTCCAAAATATCTTTGGTAGGGACCCCCCTGAGGAAAGCTGCAGAGGTAGCTGTGGCCCTTGTGGAGAGAGATCTGATGCCTGTAGGTACAGTTTTACCATGAAAGGAGTAACAAAAGCGTATGCAGTGGGCTATCCATTTTGAGATTGTCTGTTTGGAAATAGGCTTCCCTTGGGCACCTGTAGCATAGGACACAAAGAGTTGCTCTGATTTTCTGAAAGGCTTTGTTCTGTCCAAATAATAACGGAGCTGTCTGTGAATGTCCAAGGAATGTAGTAGTCTCTCCCTTTTGTTTTGTGGATTAGGGTAAAAGGTAGGTAAGTGGATAGCCTGATTCAAGGCTACCCTGGATACTACCTTTGGCATAAATGAAGGATTGGTTCATAAGGAAACTCTGTCCTGATGGAAAATGATGAAAGGCTGCACAGCCATGAGGGCTTGTAGTTCCGAAACGCGGCGTGCTGAGGTGATAGCTAGAAGGAAGGCTGTTTTCCATGACAAATATTGCAGATCTGTTGAAGCAGCTGGCTCAAAAGGAGGCAGGGTTAGTTTTTCTAGAAAGAAATTGAGGTCCCGAGCAGGTACTAGTTGCTTCCTTGGGGGTTTTATATTCTTAGCCCCTCTGAGGAACTGTCTTAAGAGAGGGTGAGAGAATAAAGGAGGATCAGTGTTGTACTCTGCAGAAATGGCTGAGGCATGGATTTTGATGGAGGAGAATGAAAGTCCACTGCTTAGCAGCTCGGCTAGGTACTGTAATATTTGAGGTAAATTCAGTATTCCAGGATTCTGACCCTTTTTCTGATTCCAGGCACAAAACCGTTTCCATTTTGCGGAGTAGGCTTTTCTAGTAGAAGGCCTTCTGGCCTCCAAAATGACATCCTGCACCTCCTTGGAGAGTAGGGTCTGCTGTGAATTTAAGGAATCCTCCATGCGTCTAGATTGAGTGTTTTCAGCTGACTGTGAAGAGTTTTGAAGTTGTGTTGAGTCAGTAGAAGAGGCATTAGAGGCAGGATCCATGGTGGGGAATGCGTCAGGCTCCTCAGGAGTGGGTACCAGTGTTGTCTTGGCTGGTCTGGAGCAATGAGAATCATCTTTGGTCTGTCTGCACTGGCTTTTAATAGAACTTTGGGCAGCAGTGGAAGAGGTGGAAAGGCATAAACCGTCATTGTTGTCCAACTGAAAGAGTGTGCGTCCACTTTCCAGGCCTGTGGATGAAAGGTCCTTTAGCAGAATTTTGTCAATTGGTAATTTCTGTGGGTGGCAAAGAGATCTATGTCTGGCCTTCCCCATGCCTGAATTATCATTGTAAAAACTTGAGGATGCAACTTCCATTCGTGTGGATCTGTCATATTTCTGCTCAGGTTGTTTGCCAGCGTGTTTTCCTTGCCTGGCAGGAACTGTGCCTGAAGTTGGATTTGTAATTCCAGAGCCATGTTCCAAAGAGACATGGCTAGCCTGCATAGGGGTTATGAATGGGTTCCTCCCTGTTTATGCACCACATCACTGTGGTGTTGTCTGTCCTTATCAATAGCTGGCCTGGATGCAGTAGGTCTTTGAAAGCCATAATAGCATTTATTACTGCTAGCATTTCCTTTTGATTGATGTGTAGGTGCTTTTCTTTTTGTGACCATTTGCCCTAAATGCACCGATCTGTCATGTGCGCCCCCCCCCCAGGCGTAGTCCGAGGCGTCTGTTGTGATGACTTGATTTGCTTGAGGCTTGCAGAATGGGAGACCTAGGTTTCTTTGGCATGCTTGAGCCCACCACAGAAATTCCTTTTGAAGACATGGAATCAGTGGTATGATGGTTTCCAAACTGTGGCTGTGTTGAGACCATAAGTTTTTTAGGTACCATTGAAGTTTCCTCATATGCAGCTTTGCACATGGGATTAGCAGGATGCAAGATGCCATGAATCCCAGAGCCTGCAGGATTTTCCTTGCAGTCAGCCTGGTGAAGGTTGCCAGTTTTCTGAAGTATTGAGTTAACTGCCCTTGTTTCTCTGGCGTGAGGTAGGCCATCTGGGTGTTTGTATCCAAGCTGGTACCCAGGAAAATTATTGTTTGAGAGGGTATTAGTCTTGACTTCTTTTTGTTGACTGTGTATCCCAGAGATTTCAACATTATTACAAACGCCAGGTGTTTCAGAAGAGTGTGTTTGCTGTCCGCTTGGATCAGGCAGTCGTCCAAATATGGGTATATTTTTATCCCTTGAAGTCTGCAGAAGGCAATTACTGATGCCAGGCATTTTGTGAACACTCTGGGCGCAGTAGATAAGCCAAAGGGCAATGCAGAGAATTGATAATGGGATGAACCTGCAAGAAATCTGAGGTATCTTCTGCAATCTTGTCTGATTGGGACATGCAGGTATGCCTCCTTGAGGTCCAATGTTACCAGCCAAGACTCCTTGCCCAGCATGGGAAGAAGCTGCTGTAATGTGAGCGTCTTGAACTTTGGTACGAGTAAATATGTTTTTAGGATGGATAGGTCCAAAATAGGTCTCCAATCTTTGCCCTTCCTTGGTACCAGGAATAGTCTGGAATAAAAACCTTGACCCTGTTCTTGTCAGGCACCTTTTGAATAGCTTTCATGTCCATGAGATCTGAAATTTGTTTTTGTGCCTCTGCCCTTTGATTGTGTGGCAGGTTTGGCATGCCTCTCATTTTTGGAAGGGTGTGAAAGTGGAATCTGTAGCCTCTGTCTATAATGTCCAGGATCCATTTGTCTTTTGTGACAATATGCCAATTTTTCGAAAATAATGCCAGTTTTCCGCCTAAAGGTGCTGCCATTTTTGAGCCTTGCTTGGCATGCAAAGGGGAAAGTCATTGGGTCTGCTTTCTGAATGGCTGTGAACTATCCTCACCCCCTCTTGGTGTAGGTGTTTGCCATGGTCTGCCTCTAAATGATCCTTGAGATTGCCCTCTACCCCTCGGGCACCTGTATCTACCTCTGAGGTCTGTCTGTGGCTGGAAAGGACCAATTTTTTGAAGGCCAATTTCTACTGAAGCGTGGGGGTTGTACCTGTAGGAAATCTTTCACAGTTTGCATTGATTTTGCCTTTTCCTCCATTTTCTTTAATACCTCCTCAGCTTTAACACCAAACAATACATCTTTTTGAAGAGGTGCATCTAGTAATTTAGCTTTGACATGATCTGGTAAGGTTTGCTCTTTGAGCCAAGCATGTCTACGTATGACTGATCCTGTAACAGCAGCTCTACATGAGGCCTCTAAAGCATCAAAACCACATTGCAAGGTATGTTTACCCACTTGCTCTGCACTATGCAACAAATCCTGCAACTCCTTCAAGTCTGGTTGTTCAGGTTGTGACATTTTGCTTTTCAACTGAGATAACAAAAACTGTCGATACTTTAACATATGGAACTGACAGTTTAATGCCCTCATGGCTAAGGTGGCCGAGGTGTATACCTTTTTCCCCCACCTTTCTAAAGCTCTGGAATCCCTCTCTGAAGGTAACGGATTTTTGGCAGTGGAGGCCTTAATTCCCTTGGGACCCTGTGAAATAGTTTCTGGGTCAGCCGCATGGCTTTTGTATAGGAATTGGTGTGAATCAGGAACCCGGTAATACCTGTCAGGCTTGACTGGAGCTGGAGGTAAACAATCTGGGTTAAGGCTGGCCTCTGAATACACATCATCTAGTATGTCTAAGACAGGAGGTATAGCCAGAGGCCTGTGCTGAGGGAGCAAGAGGAAATCCCTGAGCCTTTTCTTGGAGTCTTGAGTACTCTTGGCCTTCCCAGCGGAAGTGTTCCCTCAAGGTATGCAAGGTTTCCCCAAAAGAGTAATCCTCAGGGGGGGGAGACAGAGGGAATGGACTCCTCTGCATCAGAATCTTCAAAAGGGGAGTAAGAATGTTCCTGGTCCTCAGAATGTTCTGAAGTAATGGAGGCCTGGTCCGAGGAAGGGTATTCTTCCCCCACTCTGGGCCTTTTGTCTGAGGGGGGTTGAGAACCCCTGATAAGAGTAATCAAATCCTCAGCCATTTTGAGCATCTGCTTTTTAGGCATGGGGCCTTGAGAGGGGCCCTGTGGAGCTTGTCTTTTAGAATGCATGGCTGCTTTATATTTAGTGTAAGCCTTAATGGAAAAAGAAGATGAAGGCCTGAAGACACCTTGAGAGGTGGCAGGCCTGTCTGAACTCTGAGTTTCCCCGCCAAGAGTGGCTTCGGTATCTGTAGTCGGGGTGTGGGCCGAAGAGCCTGCGACCTCGGGCACAGAAGACACCGCTAATGAAGTGTCATCGGTAGTCAAGGGCTGCGTAGGCGCCTTGCTGAGAACCGGAGCACCTGTAGTCAGCTTTAGCGTGGTGTCGGTAGAAGTCGCGGACCTCGTATGTCGGTCCTTATCTTTGCGTCATTTACTCAAAACTGGAGTCTGAGTATCCGACATGTTATAATTAAACTTTTTGCCAAAATAGTGTTGGGCGAACTCCGCCCGACGCTTAATAGTGCGTCTGTTGAATGTAGCACAAAAACGACAGGCCGAGACATCGTGGTCTGGGCCTAAGCAGGGAATACAGAGGGAATGGAAATCCTTATGCGGTATTTGCTTCCCACATGAAATGCAATTATTAACTTTGTCTGACATCGGTCTGAGGCAAGAAATGTTTCCCCAACAGGGTACTTGGCTTTCAGGAAGTCTTCGGTTGAAAAATATTCATAATCTCAGGAGCTGGCCGACCAGCACTTGCGAACTGCTTCTGCTTCGGGCACCGCGTGGCAAGAAAGACTGAAGAAAATGGCGTTGGCTGGTTCTTTTATACCCCTGTTGCACTGACGTCAGGGAAGAAGCGACGACATCCGACGCCGGACTTAGACTTTGGAATTCGGCCGACCGAGGACCCGCCTGACGGCAGGAAAACCCATCTGTTATGACTGCAGCTGTATGCACGATGAACATCCACACTAGTGATAGTATAAGAGGGGACAGGAGGGAGGGTAACCCAGACTGCAACAGTGAAGACACTCGAACATCTACATTTATGGTAAGTGTACACAACTGTACTATGTTCGTGTTTCACTGTTGCAGTCATCACTGTAGGGTTGAATCCCAAAGCTGAGATAAAGGGTGGTGGTTATAGTATAGAAGGGGCGGCCAGAAGGCCCTGCAAGACTGCAGAAGCAAAACCTGCCCTAGACGTAGAGTAAAGAGGGAGATTGTAGTGCTTAGAGAAAGTATGCACTGAACTCCAAGTTGCAGCTTCCAAAATATCTTTGGTAGGTATTTCCCTGAGAAAGGCAGCTGAAGTAGCAGCAGCTCTGGTAGAGTGAGTCCTAATTTTTCCTGGGATTTGCTTTCCATGATGAGAGTAACAAAATCTGACTCCATGAGCAATCCATTTAGAAATGGTCTGTTTTGAAATGGCTTTGCCTTGGGAGTTTGTTGCATAAGAAAAACAGTTGTTCTGTTTTCCTGATATCCTTGGTTCTGTCCAGGTAAAAACAAAGTTGTCTGTGTACATCCAAGGAATGCAAGATCCTTTCCCCTTTATTTTGTGGATTAGTGAAAAAAGTTGGCAGGTGAATAGTTTGATTTAAAGCCACTTTGGAAACCACTTTAGGCATGAAAGTAGGATTAGTCCTTAAAGACACCCTATCTTGGTGAAAAATAATATAAGGTTCCACAGCCATGAGTGCTTGTAACTCCGACACTCTCCTGGCTGAAGTCAAAGCCAGTAGGACAGCTGTCTTCCATGATAAATACTTAATATCAGATGTGGCAGCACGCTCAAAAGGAGGCAGAGTGAGTTTTTCCAGAACATAGTTGAGGTCCCAGGCAGGTATGGGTGGTGTCCTAGGGGGCCTTAAATTCTTTACTCCTCTGAGATATTGTTTCAGAAGTGGATGCGAAAAGATTGGAGGATCTGTATTGTAATGTGCAGAGATAGCTAAGGCATGTATTTTTATGGAGGAGAAGGATAAACCCTTATGTAGCATGTCTGTCAGGTAAAGTAAAATCAGTGGGATATTAGGAATGAGAGGATCTGAATCCTGAGCATGCATCCAGGTGCAAAATCTCTTCTATTTACATGTATAAGATTTTCTGGTGCTAGGCCGTCTGGCTTCTAAGATGACATCCATGACCTGTTTGGGTAGGAAAGGATTAATCATAGACCCTGAATTTGCCAGGCTGCCAGGCTGAGAGTTTTGACATGAGAGTGCAGAACCTGGCCCTGGTGTTGGGACAAAAGATTTGGAATCTGAGGTAAAATCCAAGGAGGCTCCTGGGATAGATTCATCAGTGTTGAGTACCAAAATTGACAAGGCCAATTTGGGGCCAGTAAAATCATAATCTTGGGCTTGTCCTGCTTGATCTTTAATAACACCCGCGGAAGAAGAGGTAGTGGCTGAAAGGCATACTCCCGAGAGGTTTCTCCAACTGAATGATAGTGCATCCACTTTCCATGCTAGTTTGTGAAATGTCCTTGTGCAAAAAATCTGTAACTGCTGGTTGAGGGGGGATGCAAATAGATCTATGTCCGGGCAGCCCCAGGCTTCTGTAATCATCTTGAATGTTTGGGTGTCTAGCATCCACTCGTGTGGGTCTGACAGGTTCCTGCTCAGGCTGTCTGCCAGAATATTTTGTTTCCCTGGCAGGAACTGAGCTTGTAGATCCACTTTGCAAGCTAGAGCTGTGTTCCATAGAGTCATGGCTAGTCTGCAAAGGGGGTAGGAGTGTGAACTCCCTTGCTTGTTTATGTACCACATAACTGTGATGTTGTCTGTCCGTATCAGTAGTTGCCCTGGTTGTAGAAGATCCCTGAAAGCCAAGAGGGCATTCTGTACAGCTAACATCTCTTTTAAATTGATATGTAGGTGCTTCTGATCCTCTGTCCAAAAACCTTGCAGACCTTTTCCCTGCAAGTGGGCTCCCCATGCGTAATCCGAGGTGTCCATGGTTAACACTTGGCTGGCTGGAGGCAGACTGAAGGCTTTCCCTTTGTTGTGAAGACATGCCGTGGTCCACCAATGGAATTCCTTTTGTAGACAAGGCAAGACAGCAATCTGTGTGTCTAGACTGTGGCAATGCTGGGACCATACACTTTTTAGGTACCATTGTATTTTTCTCATATGTAGTCTTGCATTTGGTATGAGAAGGATGCAGGACGCCATGTAACCCAAAGCCTGCAGGAATTTCCTTGCAGTTAGCTGAGTTATTGATGCCAAGGTTTTGAAAGTTGAAGCCAGCTGTAGTTGTTTTTCGGATGTCAGGAACGCCATCTGGGTTGTTGTGTTTAGAAGAGCACCCAGAAATGTTATCTGTTGTGTGGGTGTCAAATTTGACTTTTTTATGTTCACAGTGAATCCCAGGTACTTGAGAAGATTTTGGACAAATTCCAGGTGCTGGAGTAAGACATCCTTGCTGTCTGCTTGAATAAGGCAGTCGTCCAGATAAGGGTAAATTTGAATTCCCTCGAGTCTGCAATAAGCTACTACTGGTGCCAGGCACTTGGTGAAGACCCTGGGCGCAGTAGACAAGCCAAAGGGCAGCGCAGAGAATTGGTAATGTTTCGAGCCGGCCTTGAACCTGAGGTATTTTCTGCAATCCTGTCCGATAGGGATGTGTAGGTAAGCCTCCTTTAAATCCAATGTCACCATCCATGCATTTTTGCTCAACATTGGCAGGAGCTGCTGCAGAGTAAGCATCTTGAACTTTGGTATCTCTAGGAAAGTATTTAAGACTGACAGATCCGGGATGGGTCTCTATGAATTTTGCTTTCTGGGAACTAGAAAGAGCCTTGAATAAAAGCCTTGCCCCGTCTCTGATTGTGGAACCAGTTCTATGGCCTCATAGCCATAAGGGATCCCACCTGGTTTAATGCCTCTGACCATTGGTGTTTTGGTAGGTCTGGCCATCCGTTTGGTCTTGGCAAGGTATGAAAGTGGAATTTGTAACCTCTTGAAACTACATCCAGAACCCACTTGTCTTGGGTTATGCAAGTCCAATTTTGTTGAAAAAGAGAGAGTTTTCCTCCTACAGGGGGCTTCCAGGAGAGACGTTCCTGGAGCCATGCAGGGGGAGTCATTGAGCCTGTTTTCTATAAGATTGAGGTCTGTCCTTCTCCACCCCTGGGGGTTGAAGCACTCCACTGTCTAGGTCTGTAAGAGGTCTGTGCTTGGGCCCTCCCTCTGGAGCGCCTATATCTACCCCTCTGAGGCCTGTCCGAACTGGGAAAGGACCAATTTTTAGCTGGCCAATTTCTGCTACATCTAGGGGGCTGAACTTGTAAGAAATCCTTAACCGTTTGCATTGATTTTGCCTTATCCTCCATTTTCTTTATCACCTCTTCAGCTTTAGGCCCAAACAAAACATTATGCTGAACAGGAGCATCCAGTAACTTTGCTTTCACTTAATCAGGTAAGTTTTGTTCCTTTAACCAAGCATGCCTTCTAATGACTGTGCCAGAGGCAGCCGCCCTGCAAGAAGCCTTCAAGGCATCAAAACCACAATGTAAACCACGCTTCCCCACTTGTTCAGTAGCATGCATCAAATCGTGTAATTCCTTATCTGCACATGCAGAAATGGTACCTAGCTTTTGTTTCATAACAGACAGTAGAAATTTGCTGATATTTTAGCATATGAAATTGACAATTTAAAGCCCTAATAGATAAAGTAGCAGAAGTGTACACTTTTTTGCCCCATCTCTCCAAAGCTCTAGAATCCTTACCTGTCGGGATAGTGTTTTTAGCAGAGGCAGCCTTAACCCCCTTAGGACCCTGAGAAATGGTTTCTGGATCAGCAGTAGGATTTTTGTAAAGGAACTGGTGGGAGTCAGGAACCCTGTAATATCTGTCAGGCATAGCAGGGGCTGGAGGAAAGGAGTCAGGAGTTAAATTAGCCTCAGAAATGGCATCATCCACAATATCCAGAATAGGAGGAATAGCCAGGGGTCTATGTTGGGGAAGAAGAAGGAAATCCCTGAGCCTTCTCTTAGATTCCGAGTACTCCTGTCCTTCCTAGTGAAAATGTTCCCTCATGTCATGTAAAGTTTCCCCAAAAGAAAAATCCTCAGGGGGAGAAGCTGATGGAATGGATTCCTCAGCATCAGAATCCTCATAAGGAGGGAAAGTATATTCCTGTTCAGAGGAAGACACTGAAGAAATAGATGCCTTATCAGAAGATTCATAATCCAACTCTTGCCTTGGCCTTTTGTCTGGAGGGGGATGAGTATCCCTAATCATGGTTAGTAAGTCCTCTGCCATTTTAAGTAACTGTTTCTGAGATTTGGGTCCCGGATCAGAAGAGGCCTGGGCTGGTGTCTTAGATTTAGGAGGAGTCTTTGCCTTTGTCTTTGGCTTTGCCTTTATCAGAAACTGTGTAGGCCTGAAAACCTCCTCGGAAGCCGGTACCTGCACAGCGGCTCCGGACCCATCCGAGGGAGCATTGTCCGAAGGTCCTGCAGCTGGAGTGCTCAAAGGCCTAGTTGGCTCCTTGTGGGAGTCCGTTTCGGAAATCGGTTCTGAAATGGCCGACGACAGGGGCTGCGAAAGCACCTCACTGACGACGGCCGAACCTGTAGCTGGCTCTGCTTGTAAAATGTCGTCTGATTTGGACCTCGGGGGCCTGTCCTTATCCTTGCGTCATTTGTGAACTCCGGTAGTCGGAAGCGTGTCCGACGACATTTTATAATTAAATCGCCTACCAAGGTAGTGAAAAGCAAAATTGTACCTCCGCTTAATCATACGTTGGTTAAATCTAGCACAAAACCGACAACTAGCTACGTCGTGGTCAGGGCCTAAACAAGGAATACAGTAAGAATGGAAATCCTTATGGGGTATTTGCTTCCCACAAGAAATGCAATTATTAACTTTTTCTGACATCGGTCTGGAGCAAAAAAAAAGTTTCCCCAACTGGGTACTTGGCTTTAAGAAGAAGAAGTAAGTCTTCGGACTGAAGCACGAAAAAATATCAGGAGTCAGCCGACTGGCACTTGCAAACTTCTTTCACCGCATGGCAAGAAAGACTGGAGAACATGGCGTCGGCTGACAGCTTTGTACTCCTAGCGCTATGACGTCAGGGAGCATGGCTGAACAGCCGACGCCAGACCCAGACTTTGGCATTCTGGCCGACCGAGGACTGCCTGCTGGCAGGAAGAACCCTACAGTGATGACTGCAACAGTGAAACACGATGAACATCAGTAAAAATGCAAAAACAAAGCTTTTTCAGATCTTAGAATAGCTAAAAACTTGCTTTTCGGTGAGAATATGCAGTCGCAAGTAGAAAGGCAGAGAAAAAATATTTAATCTGTTTAAAGTCTCTTTCGTCTCTCTGCTGCTTGTAGCACTCTGCAGGACCACGAGGAGCTGTGTCTGAAAAAAATATAGAGCTCCAGGTAGCAGCTTCTAGGATGTTCCTGGTAGGGATTCCTCTGAGAAAGGCTGTAGAGGTAGATGCAGACCTGCTGGAATGTGATCTTATCCCCTGTGGGGTAGGTATTCCATGGTGCTTAAAGCAGAAATGAATGCAATGGGCTATCCATTTAGAAATGGTTTGCTTTGAAATGGCCTTCCCCTCTGCCCCTGCAGCAAAGCCAACTAGCTGCTGTTCAGATTTTCTGAGAGGCTTAGTCCTGTCCAAATAAAATCTAAGTTGTCTGTGCACGTCCAAGGAGTCTAGTATTCGTTCTCCTTTGTTTTGTGGATTACAGAAAAAAGTAGGCAAATGAATGGACTGATTAAGGGCCACAATAGACACCACCTTGGCCATAAAGGAAGGATTGGTCCTGAGGGAAACGCTGTCTGCATGGAATATAATGAAGGGCTCCACTGCTATGAGGGAGTGTAATTCAGACACTTCTTGCTGAAGTGATGGCTAGAAGGAAGGCTGTTTTCCAAGAAAGGAATTTCAACTCTGCAGTTGCAGCTGGCTCAAAAGGGGGGAGAGTGAGCCTTTCCAATACAAAGTTAAGGTCCCAGGCTGGAGTAGGGGCTCACCTGTGGGGTCTTAAATTTTTAGCCCCTCTGAGGAATTGCTTTATCAGGGGGTGAGAAAACAGGGGAGGTTCAGCATTACAATGTGCTGAAATGGCAGAGACATGAATTTTAATTGAAGAGAAGAATAGGCCCTTGTGGAGAATTTATGTTAAGTACTGAAGAATATGAGGTAAGCTGGGCACCGGTGTGCCCATCCCGAGTCTGGCTCCAGGAACAGTATCTTTTCCATTTTTCAGCACAAGATTTTCTAGTACTAGGCCTCCTTGCTTCCAGAATGACATCTAGCACCTGCTCACTGAGGGATGCTATTGGAGAGCTGAAGGAATTCGCCAGTCTGCAAGGTTCAGTGCTTGAAGCTGAGGGTGCAGAATATGGCCCGCCTGCTGGGACAGCAAGGAAGGTGTCTGAGGTAGGTGCTATGGCTCCAGCAGTACCATATTGCGCAAGAGGGGGTACCAGTGCTGGTGAGGCCAGTCTGGTGCAATCAGTACTGTCCTTGGTTTGTCCTGTTTGATCTTTAGCAGAACTTGAGAGAGGAGAGGAAGGGGGAAAGGGGAGAGGCTTTCCCAGGTAAAGGACAGGGCATCTACTTTCCAAGCTTGAATGTGGGAAGTCCTTGTGCAGAATTTGTCCAAGTGGTAGTTCTGAGGGGAGGCAAACAGGTCTATCTCTGGAGTCCCCCATTTGTTCCTCAAGAGGTTGAATATTTTTGGTTCCAATTTCCATTCGTGTGGGTCCATGAGATTTCTGCTTAGGTCTGCCAGTGAATTTAGCATGCCTGGCTGGAATTGAGCTTGTAGGTGCACTTGGTAGCTCAAGGCTGTGTTCCATAGAGCCATGGCTAGTCTGCAGAGAGGGTATGAGTGGGTTCCTCCCTGCTTGTTTATGTACCACATAACTGTGGTATTGTCCGTCTTTATCAATAATTGTCCTGGAAGGATGTTGTCTTTGAAGGCTGTCAGGGAATTCTGTACAGCTAACATTTCTTTTTGGTTGATATGCAGGTGCATCTGACTCAGGTTCCATTTGCCCTGAATACACTGCCCTGCCAAGTGAGCCTCCCATGCATAGTCTGATGAATCTGTTTTTAGGGTTTGGGTGGCAGGGGGTAGAGTGAAAGGGAGCCCCTTGTTGTGGTGGCAGGCCTCTGCCCACCAAAGGAACTCTGTCTTTATTCATGGAATGATAGGAATCATTGATTCCAGGCCTGGAGAATGTTGACACCATAGGCTTTTTAGATACCATTGTAGTTTCCTCATATGCAGTCTTGTATATGGAATTAGTGGAATGCAAGAGGCCAGCCATGAACCCCAGGGTACGCAGAATTTTCCTTGCAGATAGCTGGGTCTTTGTGGCCAGTAGTTTGAAGTAGGTTGTCAAATACCCTTGTTTCTCTGGCGTGAGAAGCCATCTGGGAAGTTGTGTTCAAGCTTGCTCCCAGGAATACAATCTCTTGGCAGGGTATTATGAGAGATTTCTTTTCGTTTATGGTGTACCCCAGTTAGGTTAGAAGTTTCTTTACGAATGTCAGATGTTTTAATAGCAAGTCGTGGCTTTCTGCCTGAATCTGACAATCGTCCACGTATGGGTATATTTGAATATTTCTCTGCCTGCAAAATGCAATGGCTGGAGCTAGACACTTTGTGAATACCCTGGGCGCAGTAGATGAGCCAAAGGGAAGTGCAGAGAGCTGATAGTGCGTGGAACCTGCCCTGAAGTGTAGCTTTCCTGCAAGACTCCCTTATTGGAATGTGCAGGTAAGCTTCCTTTATGTCTAAGGTTGCCAACCAGGCATCTTTGCACCTAGCACAGGAAGCAGCTGTTGAAGTGTTAGCATTTTGAATTTTGGGATTACCAAAAAGGTGTTTAGAATAGAGAAGTCCAGGATAGGACGCCAGGAGCTGTCTTTTCTGGGTACCAGGAAAAGTCTTGGATAAAAACCTTGTCCCCTTTTTTCTGTTGGGACAAGTTGAATAGCCCTGATACTTAGAAGAGAGAGAACCTGCTGTTGAGCGTTTGCCCACTGATTTGGGGGTAGGTCTGGCCAACTGTTTGGGGTTGGTAGGGTGTGGAAGTGGAATCTGTATCTTTGGAAAACTATATTTAAAACCCCTTTGTCCTGGGTAATGAATTCCCAGTTTTTTGCAATGCAGGGCGAGCTTTCTTCCTAGGGGAGCAGGCAGTTGAGCAGGGCTTGGAAGGGTTAAGGTTAAGTCATTGTGACATTTTTCTGTAGGGGGGTGTCTTACTACTTCCTGCTTTGGAAGTGGGAGCCCCGCACTGTTTAGGCCTGTAACCTAGGTGGTCTGCTGTTCCTGGGTTTGGACTGAGAAGGCCTGGAAGAGTCTGGAAAGGACCAATTCTTTGAAGGCCAATACCTACTAAATCTGGGAGGCTGTACTTGCAGGAAATCTTTAACAGTTTGCACAGACTTAGCTTTTTCCTCCATCTTTCGGAGGGCTACTTCTGCTTTGTTGCCAAACAGGCGGTTTTGGTTTAAGGGAGCATCCAGCAATTTAGTTTTGACATGATCTGGCAAGTTTTGCTCCTTAAGCCAAGCATCCCTGCAAGATGCTTCTAAAGAGTCAAAACCACATGGCAAAGTATATTTACCAACTTGCTCAGCAGAATGCATTAAATCCTGTAATCTTTTGTGTTCAGCAGAGTCAGGTATCAACATCATTTTCTGTTTAAGTAATCCCATAACATGCTGCTGGTACTTTAACATACGAAAATGGCAATTTAAAGCCCTAATGGCCAAAGTAGCAAAAGTGTATACCTTCTTACCCCATCTGTCCAGGGTTCTAGCATCTCTATCAGAAGGGGTAGGATTTTTGGCAGCAGTAGCCTTAATGCCCTTTGGTCCTTTGGAAATGGTCTCTGGATCTGCACTAGGATTCTTGAAGAGGAACTTATGAGAGTCAGGTACTCTGTAATACCTGTCAGGTTTTCTGGGAGCTGGAGGTAAAGTGTCTGCGGAAAGGCTTGATTCCAAGAAGGCATCATCTACAATGTCCAGAACAGGAGGGATAGCTAAAAGCCTGTGTTGAGGAAGGAGTAAGAATTCACTAAGCTTCTTTTTGGAGTCAGAGTAATCCTGGCTTTCCAGCAGAAATGCTCCCCAAGAGTGTGCAAGGTTTCACCAAAAGAGAAATCTTCTGGAGAGGAAACAGAGGGAATGGGAATCCTCTGCATCAGAATCCTCATAGGTAGATAAGGGCAAATCCTGGTAAACAGAAGACACAGAAATATAAGAATCCTGATCAGAAGAATCAGAAGGAAGATCAGTTCTAGGTCTCTTAGAGGGGGAAGGCTGGCTTCCCCTAATTAAAGTAATAAGGTCTTCAGCCATTCTAAGCATTTGTTTTTTAGGCATATGGGCCTGACCATGCGGTTTGGACATCGGTTTTCTAGGCATGGGTCGGGTTTTAGGCGTGGATGAAGAAGATGGCGTTGGTTTAAAATGCAAGTCTGTAGGCCTGAATACACCCTCAGAAGCCAGTGCCTATACAGCGGCTCTGGACCCATCCAAGGTAGAGACATCCACAAGTTCCATAGTCGAAGAAGCATCTCGTGGCATACCGGACTCCGAACGGGTCTCAGTAGAGGCCTGCAAATCTGAAGTAGCGGGTATCAGGGACTGTGAAAGCAACTCACTGAGTACCGGCGAACTGGCGACTAGCTTAACGGAAGTGTCGTCGGCAGTTTTGGACCTATGCGGTCTTACGTTTTTTCGGGAATGTCAGTAGTCGGGTGGCTTACCGAAGCCATTTCTGGATAGCTATACAGAGTACCAAAATAATTTGCTGCAAAAATAGACAGACGGCGAATTAGTTGAGGTTGAATAAGGTACAAAACAGACAGTGAGGGACGTTGTGGTCTGGGCCTAAGCAAGGAATGCAGTACGAATGAAAATCTTTATGAGGTACTTGCTTTCCACAGGTAAGACAATTGTTAACTTTAACTGACATCGGTTAAGAGCAAGAAAAAGGATCCCCAACGAGGTACTTGAATTTTTTGAAGACTTCGGTTCTGAAACTCGAAAACGAAAATTTCAGTGTCGGCCGACTAGCACTTGCAAACTGCTTCTGCTTCGGGAACAGAGTGGCAAGAAAGATGGATGTAATGGTGTCGGCTGCATGTTTTATACCCCTGACGACCTGAGGTCATGGAAGAAGAGAGAGCATCCGACGCAGGAATCCAAGACTTTGATATTCAGGCTGGCTGAGGGCTACCTGCAGGCAGATAACCCAAACGTAATGACTGCAACAGTGAAACACGAAAACCATCACTAGTTTCACAGAGAGGGTGTGGAAAGAGTTTGCTTGGAACCCCTGCTAAGGACTTGACTCCAAGCTGTGCCAGTGGGGAGTCTTACTGGGGGTCTTAACAGCTAGAGAGGAACCAGCCCCAGGAGTGAGCGTATTCTCTGTGAGCTCTTAAGTGAAACTGTGCTTGATGCAGAGATGTCTGCATCTGGAAATACTGAGTGTATTCATTTGCATTCCAAGTGAATGTCCCTCTCCAGTATCAGTGGTGAGGATTTAAGCTCTCTGATTACTACCCAAGCATGGGGACCTCACAGCTGGGAAAGGACTCTCCTAAAAGCCTCAAACGCTGAGCTCAAGATGGATCCGCCTCTGCAGCCAAAATCCCTGGACATCAAACTCTGATCAGAGGCTGATGCCGGAGCTGAACTATCCACAGCCAATGCTCCTAATGGGAGAAAGGGATATGAAGATTTAGACTGATCCCAACCAACTTGAGTCTGGCTAAGAGGCTCTGAGCTTGCCGGAGTGGACTTTATTAATAAACTCATTGGAGTCGTGGAAGAATGCAACCTTGGCTCTGATGCAGACCTGCCTTGGGTTAAAGATGGATCCAAGGGCTCCAATCCTAGTGGGTGGATCGGAGGAAGAGCTATCAAGATCTACAGAGAAAGACATGTCTCCTGGATCAGACAGTGATCAGTGCTGGGAGAACCACCAACTGAATATGGGTGTGAAGGAAATGCCTCATCATCCTGTCCACATTTGCTCTCATGAGGTACCGAGTGGATATGACTGACCTTAGTGAAGAAGTTGAGGAAGGCAGCCTGGAAAGACATCAGGGTCTATCCTGAAGAATCAGTGACCAGAGTCTTGGATTCACAGGTTCCGAGGAAAATCTTGGTGGCATAGTGGATCCAACGATTATCAGATCCAAAACCAGTTCTGACTATATGGGCTTACATATTTTAGCTGAGGGGGCCAGAGTTAAAGTCATCAAATCTGGTGACCCCCATTTTTTGAAGAGTTGGAATTGTCCTTTTCTCTTTATGTCTCTCTCCCTTTTTTGAGGAGCAGGAAGAAGGCAAAGGAGTAGAAGTTACTAATTTCCCTGAAACAGGAGAAAGCCTTTTTCCTGATGGTTGAAGAAGACTCTTCAACATAAGTTTGTTCCTCCTCTCACTCAGAGCTCTTTGCCCAAAGGAGTCACAAAAGGAACATGCTGCCTCTAGGTGAGAGGGCCCAAGACGGCAAACAAATTATTCATGAACATTGAAGTTTGGTAGATTGTGAGGATAAGCTATGCACTTTTTAAAACAAGAAGGCTTGTCTAACAAAGATGTAGAAAAGATAAAAGTACCTAAGGAAAAATATTGATAAAGACTTTTATTTTATGATAATGAGAAAGTGGGAGAGAGACATTACTACAACTATAAAAAGAAAATTAGTAATAAAATGGAAGGGGAAGGGAAATTACAAAAACTACAGATATCAATGAATATAACTATACAGAAAGAAGAAAACAGGAATTACTCATATAAGAGAAGAAATCATCAAAAGTTTTAAAGTAGACTCTCCTGTGTACCAAGACCCGTTGTAGATTTTCAAATGGCAAATGAGATCTGAGGTAGCTCATTCTATTCACAGGGATTATTGGGAGGGTGAGTAGCCTGAGCACTTGGATCCAAAGCTTGAAGTGGTTGTAGCAGAATCCAAGACAATTGAGGAACAGATGGAAAAAACAACATCAGATACACAACTACTCTGCAAAAGAAAAAAAAAGTACATTTTGATGGATGATAGATTACATGATCAAAGGTTCACAGGAGATTACTTAGCTAACAGTTTAACAGCACTTGCAAGCCTAGCTATTATTACCTAGATTTTACCTACAGGATGGCTTAGGTCTGTGCCTATGCTTCGAGTATTTTACAGACTGCCCCTGTCCATACGGGGCATGGGGCATTATTCCAGGAGTGAATCTAAACACTTTTCTCTCTATTTCTTAGGTTTGCTCGAAAAGTATTTGTTCAGTGATTTTTTGGTTCTTCACATTGCTAGGAATCTTACAGGTTCTTCTTCAGCTCTCAAATTCTGTGACACACAAATTCAAAGTTAAAGAGAAAGTCTGCTGAAGCACAGTGCTGGAATACATTGAGTGACAATCAAGTAATCTCCATAATGTAGAAATAGAACAAGTGAGACTAACATTAAGAACAAAGATGATTACTCACAAAAATACAAGAAAATTACATGTTGATACAGTACTGAAGTAAACAGCTATTCAACACTCAACTAGATGCATAAAGTAGTACTGGCATTCTTTATTGCATTCATATTCAAGCTTTTCACTGTCATGAAACATGGTTAAAGAAACACATGGTTTAACACACTCATACCCATCCTTAAAAAAAGGTAAGGAGATAAGATTTTGTCTTTTAAGTGTAACCTTCACACTGAAGTCTGATGGTACAGTATTGCTTTTCACATTTATACATATTATCAACCAAGGCTTGATGGCAGGACTGCACTAAATCAAAGGTCACTGCTTCGACACATATACTACCATCAGTGCAAATGAAAAGACACAAAATGAAGGCCTCACAGGGGCCACTGTAAATTACAAAAAAAAGTATATCCAAAAAAGAATAAAGGCACAAAAGCCATATTTTCTGCATGCCATTTGAGGTGAAATTCTGAATTCGGAAGCCTGACTTCGGATCTACTTGTTCCTTGGATAAAATCCAGGTGCATCACTCGAGGTCCTCATTCCAGTCTTCGGGGTTTGGATGTCTTAAAAAAAACAGAGAACCAACAGTGATGGACACATTTGATCAATAGCAGCATAATGTACCACAGCTCCACTCCACGTGAGATGACCTTCTCTGGTGGCTCATTAGGTTGAGTTGGTTTGAGTTACAGGGACTTGAACTCCTTTCTGCCCAGCAGCTGAAAAAAAATGATTTCTTTAGCTTCAGCTCTATTTTTTTTTCAATTACAGAGCAACATTAAGTTAATTATTATAAACCATCAAAATGTTGAAGCCTCTACTAGGTAAATTAAGTGCAAAGCAGGCATAATAAATGAATACTTCACCACACTTCTCACAAAGGAAAGGGCAGGGAAGGTGTTGTCCTGGGAAGGGAGCAAAACATTGGCCAAAAATCAAAACAAAGTGAGATAACTTGACAGGGAACAGACTGCCCTAAGGGAGGATGGGGCTCAAAAGACCAGACAGATTACGTTCTTCAGAAATCAGGCCAACGTGAAGGCAGACACCCTAAACAGGTCTTACAAAATACTAAACCAGTGCATAAGTGCCCAAAGAATGGAAGATGGCAGCAACGGTAACCCTTAAGGGACAGAGGAAGGAAAAACCCAGGAACTGGCATACTTGCCAGCTTAACAGTGAAAGGGAAAGCTATGGATAGAATCCTGAGAAAAAAATTAAATGATGGCAGCTCTTCTAGAGGACCGTAAATCTAGAGCAACAGCAAACATGGATTCATAACCAAAAAGAGTTGTCACTAAAACCTAATCTATTTTTATGATTTGATTAAAGGGAAGGATGGTGTTAACTGCAGACATGTTCTACTTGGACTTTACAGATGACTTTGATTTTGGTGATGTAGGTTATAGGTTCATAAGTAGGCTAACTGCTCCTGTGGGCTATTTTAAGCCTAGCCAGTTACCCCATGTAAGAATCAAACCCTGCATCTTTTGTCTGTAGAGTAAAAACCTTAATCATTATACCAACCTTCCCAGCCTGGTCTTGTACATTCTCCGATGTCAAAATCAGCATAAGTAGATCTGGCACAGGACAACTACAACAAATGCACTGGAACACCATGCTTACAAGCTAAGAAAGCCCATATGACAAGACTTACCTCACTGACAGCACTTCTGTAGTTCCACATGAATAATTTTTCTCTCTTTTTACATTCAGATAAAATTATTTGTTACTAATTCAAAGGTCTTCTTCATAAACAATAATCAAAGTGATTAGTAGCAAAAAAGTACAACTCTAAGAAACGTGCCATATAAGATGATGTTTGGGTAGGACCATCAATGCAGTCAATAACTACTGGGACTTCTGCCACATAAGGCCCAACATCTGCCCCAACTATCAGAGCTTTGTGCTCTCTCCTTCTTGGCCATACAGATATCTCTGATTATGGGATATCAGTACGTTACCAGTATAAAAGAGCAACTAGTGACACCATCCATAATTCTTTCTTTCCCCAAAACAGGATAGGAACTCCTCTCCTCTTTCTGGGCTTGCCCTCATTCTGTGGGGAACACACCACAAACCATCTCCCAGGTATTATCTGCCATAGCAGACAAAGACCCTGGAGATCTAGGCTCCTCTAAATGCATCTAGGTCTGAGGAGAAAGACCCTGTCACAGTTGCAGATGTGGACTTATTAGAGGTGGAAGGTGACAAGGTATCCAACCCCACCCCTAAAATGTCCAAAGGGAAACAGGATAAGTGGTAGGAAAAGATGACTGCAACAGTGATCTTACTTGAACAGCTAATCTTACTTGAACAGCTACTGTTTCTTACACAACTGTGCTACTTTCACTGCTGCAGTAGTAATAACCATTCGAAAGATACCCACTGCTACTAGAGGGGGCATGGTACTTTCCTGTAGTACATTGTGAGAGGCCCTACAAAATGGCAGTGGCAAACACTGCTCCGTTTCTGGAGGTTATATCCAACTTGGCTCTCTAACATCTCTTCTTCCCCAGAAAGCATTCTACATGGTGATTTCTGGTATCCCCTGCTGACTTCCTAGATACTCCCAGCCTACAACTGGCTTCCTTGGTCACCAATAGACAGGGAAGAAGTTGTGTCCTAACTACAAGAAGTCCAGACAAGATCCACCGGCTGCGTTCACATCAGTAATGTTGCCCACCGTAGCTCCTACTGCTGCTGCAGCTGCCCTAAACAGGGAACTGACTTCCTTGCCTCCTGTGATCCAGACCATCAGTGGAGAGTCTAGACCTCTAGAATCCCTTCAAAACAGCCAAGCCATCAGAGTTTTCACTCCACTTCATGGTAAGACAGCCAGTCATTACCAGTTTTGGACCCATCTGTTTAGACTAACAACAGTCTCCAGGATGTTTATCAATTGTACAGTGATTGCTGAAGCAGACCACTGGCTGCAGGTGATGAAAAGTGTTCCCGCTACCTGGAAGAGTGATGCCTAGTAGCACTGACTAGACAATCTGCTGAGGTCTCAGGATGCCTTTGCTTCAGATATTTCAGCAACTCTGCACAACTGTGAATATTGCAAAACTGCAGCTCTTACAGACCTTGGTATTTCAGCAGTTGCTTATTGGACATGTACACCTGCAAGGCCTGTTTTCATCAAGAAAGAATCATAAGCCTAATTATTCAACAGATTTCTGTCCCTGCTCAGTTGCCTCTCAAAGCTGTAGGACTGATGGCACAGCAGTCTCTATATTCATATTCCCTTTCAAACAGTTTTACATGAGTGTTGTCAGAGGGCGGTCCTGATTTCGGACTTGGCTACTCATCTTTCTGAACATTAAAGGTTTACAAACATTATCCGTTAACTATACATATCCCACCTGGTAGGGTGGTGGGGGGAGCAGATCTTAAATCTAGCTCTAAGCAATCCTTTTTGCTCGAATATACCTTTTAGTGACCTTCACTTTGGATAATGCAGCCTTGTGGTGGGTGAGGCACCATCAAGGCAGGAAGGCCCAAGGTGTGTAGTCACAAGCGGAGGACAGTTTTCACATCAACAGCTTGTTGATGAGAATGGTACTTATCTTGCAGACCCCTTCAGGACCGTCTCCTACAATGTGCCATAGCCATTCAGATGGACAATATGGCTGTGGCCTAGTACTTGAGCAAGAAGGGCAAAAAAAAACATTTTTACTTCCTGTGTTGAGAAGCCATGGAGAATGGGAATGGGTCACGGTCATCAAATCTACCTCTGATATCAAAGAATAGTTGTAAAATCTTACCATAACCACAGATGTCTTTCTCTTCTATGCTGCAGTATTCTTTACATCTGGATTGTGTTCTGCCCAAACGACCCGATGTTCGGCCTGTATACAAGGGCTTAGAGCCACTGCCTGTATGTGGGGCGTCGCATATAGGCACAGACATCAGCCATAAAACGGATGTCTGCATGTACCATCTTCACAATAAGAAAGCCCCATGAGGAAACCCCCCGGGGAGCCTAGGTGGATCACCCCAGGAAAGAGCTGTAGGGGGAAGGTGGCAGGGATAGAATACTGCAACATAGAAGAGAAGGACATCTATGGTTATGGTAAGATTTTACACAGCAATTCTATGTCCTTCTATTCATTGTTGCAGTATTCTTTACATCTGGGAGAGTGCCAGAGCTGAAAAGGGAACCCAGGGAGGAGAATAAAGAAGGGGAAACTAAAAAGAAGCATTTGCCAAGAATCCATGCAGAAATGCCTAGCAAATCCTGCTCTGGATCTGGAAACAGTGTCCAATTTGTAATGTTTTGTGAAGGTGTGAACAGATGACCAGGGGGCTGCTTTGAAGAAAGCCCCTGAGGATTCAACTGACCTAGTGGAATGTGCCTTGGCAGATGCTAAGGACTTTGGATGGAATTCATGGCAAAGCACAACAGCCTTAGAATCCATGTGAATATAGTTTGTTTGGATACAGGCAAGCCCAGATCCCTAGGATGAAATGATGCAAAAAGTTGGTCAGACTTCCTGATAGAAATCTGAGTCATCTATGCACGTCTAAGGTGTGTAAAATATTCTCACTAGATGACTGAGGTGAACAGAAGAAGGTAGGCAGTTGGATGGATTAAGTGACTATTCGTTTACCACTTTTGGCATGAAGGAAGGGTTAGTTCTCAATGATACCCTGTCCTTGTGGAAGACCAGAAAAGGAGGTGAAGCCATTAATGCCCGAATTTCAGAAACCCTTCTGGCAGAGGTTGAGGCTCCCAAAAGCAGTTTCCATGTGCAAAACAGGGAAGCAGAAGCTGCTGGTTCAAAAGCAGCCTCAGTTAAGTTTTTCCACTACATAATTGAGATTCCAGGGAGGAGGAACTGGTTTCCTGGGGGGTCTTATCTGTAGGACACCCTTTAGAAAAAGCTTAACATCTAGCCTGGAAGCTAGAGGAGGGGCCAAAGGTAAGCAGGCAGAAAGTACAGTTGTGTACACTTACCATAAATGTAGATGTTCGAGTGTATTCACTGTTGCAGTCATCACCTGTGGGTTATATCCCTGCTGTGGTAGCCCTCGGCTGGCCCAAATACCAGAGTCAATGTTTTTCTGCGTCGGCTGCTGTCGCCTGTAGTCTAACGTCAGGTCATCAATGCTATAAAGCAAGGCATCTGTTTCTTGCCCTAACCCATCAGAAGCACAAGGAAATATGGTAAAGTGGTCCTGGTGGCTAAAAGCCACCGTGAGATTATGTCCCCCTAAGGAAAGAGGATATAAGGGGGAAGGAGGGAGGGAAACCAGGACTGCAACAGTGAATACACTCGAGCATCAACATTTATGGTAAGTGTACACAAATGTACTATGTTCTTCGTGTTTCACTGTTGCAGTCATCACCTGTGGGAGGATTAGTTAAAGACCTAGGCATGGGTCAGCATGCCCTGCGGGGGCAAACCCTGCCCTAGCCTTACAGAAAACAGGCAGGTGGTAATGCTTTGTAAAGGTATGGACAGAGGTCCAGGTGGCAGCTTCCACGATGTCCGTGGTGGGAACTCCTCTGAGGAATGCTGTGGAAGTGGAGGCTGCCCTAGTGGAATAGGTACGAATAGACTTAGGGATGGTTTCCCACGTAGTCTGTATGGGTACAGTATGATATCCATCTGGAAATGGTTTGCTTGGAAATGGGCTTCCCCTCTGTCCCTGAGGCAAAGCTAACAAGAAGCTGGTTTGTTTTTCTGAAGGTTTAGTACGGTCCAGGTAGTATCTGAGCTGTCTGTGCACATCTAGTGAGTGCAGAATTCTTTCCCCCTTGTTTTGAGGGTTAGGAAAGAAGGTGGGTAGATGTGTGGCCTGGTTGAGGGTCACATCAGATACCACCTTGGGCACAAATGAGGTTGTAGTCCTCAGGGAGACCCCGTCTGCATGGAAAATGATGACGGGCTCAACTGCCATGAGTGCCTGAAATTCTGAAACCCTTCTGGCTGAGGTGATACCTAGTAGGAAAGTAGTCTTCCAGGTATCTCAATTCTGCTGAAGCAGCAGGTTCAAATGGTGCTAAGGTCAGTTTTTCTAAAACTGAATTCAGGTCCCAGACTGGTGTGGGTGGCCTTCTTGGAGGTCTGACATTAGAAGCCTCCCTGAGGAATTGTTTGATCAAAGGATGTGAGAAGGGCTTTTCTGTACTAAAATGAACTGAAATGGCTGAGGCATGAATTTTAATAGAAGAGAAGGAGAGACCACTGTTGAGTAACTCGGCTAGGTAGTCCAGGATAAGAGGGATGGAAAGTTGTGAGGTACTGTCCCCTTTGGACTGGCTCCGGGAGCAGAATCATTTCCATTTCCCTGCATAAGATTTTCTGGTGCTGGGCCTTCTGGCCTCTGTGATAATGTCTAGGACCGGTTTGCTTAACAGGGGCCCCTTGTTTGCTTTTAAAGTATTAGCCATGCTGACAGTTTGAGAATCTGCAAGTCTGGGTGCATCATTCCCCCCCTCCCCCACCTGGGTCAAGAGGTCTGAGATCAGGGGAAGCTGTAATGTCAGGCTGCGCAGTAAGGTGTACCAATGCTGTCTGGGCCAATTTGGAGCAATGTGGATGGCCTTTGGTACCTCCTCCCTTATCTTGATCAATACCCTTGGGAATAAGAGGCAGAGGAGGGAATGCGTACACAAAGAGGGAGTTCCAGGGGAAGGTCAAGACATCCACCTTTCACACTAGGTGGGGATGCTCCCTGGTACAGAATATTTACAGCTGGTGGTTGAGGTGCAAAGCAAAGAGATCCACCTCTGGAGTTCCCCACTCCTGAATGACTTACAAAAAGATTTTTCTGTGGAACTGCCATTTGTGTGGGTCCAGTAAGTTTCTACTTAGGTGGTCTGCCAGGGTGTTGTTGATCCCTGGTAGGTATTGGGCAATTAGGTGTAATCCCATGGAGGAGGCTGTCAGCCAGTGGCTCATGGCTAGCCTGCACAGACAGTAAGATTGGGTCCCTCCCTGTTTGCTGATGCACCACATTACTGTGATGTTGCCTGTTTTGATAAGGAGAATCCCTGGCCTGAGATGGGGGTTGAAGGATGTCAGAGCCTTTTGTACTGTCATTATTTCCTTCTGATTGATGTTTAAGGGAAGGTGCTGGGCATCCCAAAGACATTGGGCGCACGTGCCTGCTAGGTGAGCACCATAAGCAATGTCCAAGGTGTCGGTGATGATGGTCTGCTTGGTACAGCGGAGGATGAAAGGAAGACTCTTGTTCTTGCCATAGGCCGCTGCCCGCCAGAGAAACTCAGCCTTTATACAGGGGATCAGAGGGCGAGAGGTCTCTAGAGGTTGAGGTTCTTTAGATACCACTGAAGTTTCCTCATGTGAAGCCTGGCCAGTGGAATTTGAAGTATGCAAGATGCCACGTACCCCAAAGACTTGCAGGAACTTCCTCACAGTGAGGTGACTTCTGGAAGCCAGCTGGGTAAAGTAGAGAGGCAGGAAGCTTTGATTTTCTGTGGATAGGAAGGCCATTTGGGAGCTGTGTCCAGCAGTGCTCTCATGAAAATGATCTTCCTGAAGGGTGTTTGCTTTGATTTCTTCTCGTTGATGGTGAACTCTAGAGAAGTTAGAAGGGTTTTGACAAAGAGAAGGTCCTGAAGCAGCTTTTCCTTGCACTCTGCCTGAATGAGGGAGTCGTCCAGATAAGGGTAAAAAAGAAGTTATGTACGTTCCATGTGAGTTGCTCTACCTTGCCTTCATTCTTCACTGATGGGTTTGGAGCTGAACCTCGGCTCCGACACGGCCATTTAGCAAAGCTCAAAGATTACCAGTAGCTGGAGACCAAGCCCCTTATCCCATGATGCACTGCTGGAATTACCTCAGATCTTGTTTGCTGCATGTACCATATCCTAGTAAGAGGACTAATCTCCCCAGACAGGAAGAAACATGGAATAACCAGGATGAAGCCAGTCTCCAGGTCAACTGTCAGCCAGGTGGGAGAAGGAGGGAGGGATGTGACAATGAAGGCGAGATAGAACAACTCACATGGAACGTTATGGTGAGTACATAACTTCTTTATATGAAGTTGTTCAATCTCACCGTTCATTCTTCACTGATGGGTAGCGTCCCTAGCACCTTAAATCCTGGGTGGCTCACGGGAGTACATTTTTCAGGACTGTAGAACCAAAGGAAGCCCTGTCCCTGGAGGCCTTGTCCACTTTGTAATGAGTGATAAAAGTGTGAGGCTTAGATCAAGTGGCTGCAGCACAGATATTATCAAGGGGTAACTTGGCTTGAAAGGCCGAAGAAGTAGAGACTGCTCTGGATTAAGCACTTGGGCTTCAGACCAGTTGTTTTACATTAGGAAGGTTTGTGGCATGCACTGTGGTGGCAGGACAGGTAGTTTTCATCCTTCTAAGTTGGGAACTGCTGATTGAGAGCCCAGTGTCTGTTATTCTTAAAGTGTATTAGTTCTGGTTTAAGCACTTGGGCTTCAGGCCAGTTATTTTACATTAAGAAGGTTCGTGGTCTGCACTCTTGTGGGAGAAGAGGCTGGACTCTGCCCTTCTGAGCTGGGAATTTCTGGTTAAAGGTTTATAGTGCCTGAATATTTGAACTGTATCTTACTGAAATTGGTACATCTTGTTTGCTGTAGCATAGACTAGATCCAGGCCTGCTGAATTTAGCTTTGTTTATATGCTTGTTTGCTTGTTATTTCCCTGGAACGCTAATTCCACCTAATATGTGGCTTCTCAGCGCTTCTGTGGATCACTAGTGATATCTGCATTGCTTACTGTACTTATTTCCTTGTTTCACTTGAAAGAAAGTTACTGTTTGTCGTTTTTGCATTTAAGTTACCTGTAACACATTGCACTTAAGTTACCTGGCACTTGCTCACTAAAGCAATTATATAAGTCAGCACTAAAAATTAAAAGCACTACACCCTCACTCCCCACTGACCCTTGTTTTCAATTATAAAGGAATTCCCAATATTATTCTAGCATGTCCAAATGTCAGTTGTCAATCTCCTCTCCGGTCCAGCTGGGGAATCTTGAGGCAATGTTACAACTGCCTCATGTACACAGACAACCTTCTCCTCCTCCCAACAAATTCCAACACATGTGAGAGATGCAACCATATAGCCAAACTGGAGGCTAAGCTCTCTCAACTCAGTACTGGCATAACCAGTCAGGAGGAGAAGGAAACCACACTCACTACAATTCCAGTCTCACATAGACCTACCACGACAGCAAACCAAACACATAATCACACAAAAACATACTCGGAGGCTCTAAATAAAGATCTGCCTAAGCAGCAGAGACCTCCAAGCAGACACCCAAGCAAACGCTACCCCAAAACAAAACACGTGCAACACATATCTCACAAAGCCAGTGTGCCGAACAGTCACAGCCCTTAAGACTAAACAACACACCTGATACACTTGTAATAGGTAACTCTATCGTCAGGCACACTGACGTCCCGCTCACCAGGCTGAACAAGGAGAGGGTCACGGTGAGCAGCCTGTCGGGCGCTAGGATCCGCCACATAACACAAGCACTCAGGTCACTCCAAGGCAAGTACAAATATGACTCAGTCATTGTCCATGCTGGTGTGAATGACCTGAGACGTACCTCCCTGGACTACATGAAAAAAGACATAGAGGAGCTCTCTGAGCATGTAGCCCAGGCCGGTATGACCCTGACCTTGAGTAGCATCTTACCCTCACCAAGAATGATGCCACAATATGAAGACAAGATGATCAATTTCAACAACTGGCTTAAGTACTGGTGTCATTCAAAGGGGATCCAATGCCTGTCAGCTTGGGATGATATGCTCGACAAGCCACGATGCTTCGCTAGGGACAGCTTGCACCTGTCACCCCTGGGCTTTCGGATATTGGCAAAGGCTCTTGCTACCCCATAGTGCCTTTTTAGGCAAGGCTCAAAAGACAAACCCACCTCCATAGGTATCACAAGGGATAAGAAACTAAGAGTAATGCTACTCAACGCCAGAAGTCTAAACCTCAAGATGCAAGCACTCGAAACTCTCCTTAGCATGGAGAACATTGATATCTGTGCAGTAACAGAAACCTGGTTCAGGGTTCCCGAGAGCACCCCAGCACTACCAGGTTACACCTCATACCATGCTTTTCGGCCCCAAAACTTGGACCGAACCACAAAAGGAGGGGGAGTATCGAAGATACCCACACCTCCAGATTGGTGGCAAAGCACGAAGCATCAGAGACTATCCATGTGCAACTAACAGTGGGTAAAACTGCCTTCCAGTTTACAGCCTGCTACAGACCACCCTCCCAAACCCAGGAACCCCACTCGGCCTTCCTGAGAGCACTGGAAAATATGAAGGTCTCTCCAAATACCATTATATTGGGCGACTTCAACTACCCAAACATAGACTGGGAGCATTACTCTAGCTCCAACACCCTAGCCCAAAGGTTCCTAGAATTTATAAACTCAAATGCTATGGAACAACTTGTTACTACTCCCACAAGAGGAGAAAACATACTGGACCGGATCATCACGAACATGGGGACTCTATGCTCCAGACCAGAAGTGTATCCCTCACTGGTAAGATCAGACCATAAACTAATCTCACTGGATATTCACATCCCGACCTCACCCCCCTGCCCAGAAAACCACAGTGAAAAACTTCTCTAAAGCAAATTTCACACTCCTCAAAACCGAGGTGGAATCCTTCAAAGCCCCCGGGCCTGTGGAAAATATGGCCCAGACCGCAGAATCCTTTATAAACGCATTCTATGAACACCTTCAGGAATGCATGGATCATGCGATCCCAAATAAAACCAAGACCCAATCCTCCAAAGGCAGACGTCCTGTCTGGTGGACCCCAGCCATAAACAAACTATACAATAGAAGGAGGAAGCTACTAAATGATAGAGCAAAATCCCAAAAAGGGAAGGCATCACTGATCAGTATTAGCAAAAAACTATGGGCACTCATAAAATTGTCAAAGGCCAGCTTCGAGAGAAAAATTGCACAGGACACTAAGGATAATCACAAGGCTTTCTTTAGTTATGTTAGGAACCTGGGTGGTAATTCCCAGATATGCTCAGAATTAGTCCAAAATGACAAAAAATACACCGAACCCACAAACATTGCCAACATCCTAGCTGACAGGTTCAGTGCAAACTTCTCCCCTCCCACCAAAGGGCAAATATCTATCCCAGCAGAGTGCTGCCCCACTCACATCTCAGATGCTCAGGTAAGAGCTGTCCTCTCCAAAGCAAAAAACACAGCATCAATGGGACCAGACGGTGTCCCGGGCTACGTCCTACATGAACTCCAAGAAGAGCTAAACCCAAACATAAAACTACTGTTCAATCTCAGCCTTACTACAGGATATGTGCCCAAAGAGTGGCGTACAGCAACAGTGGTCCCTCTCCATAAAGGTGATGCCTCAACGGATCCTGGAAACTATCGCCCCATAAGCCTGACTAGCCTGGTCTGCAAAGCTATGAAAGGATCATCATGGACCTCATAAATAAAGATATTGGGGACCTACAGACACTGGATCCTACCCAGTTCGGCTTTGTTAAGGGCAGATCCTGCCTCTTAAACCTGGTTGATTTCTTTGAAACAGTCACCAAGGCCATTGACGAGGGGAAGGTGGTCCACACAGCCTACCTGGACCTCGCAAAAGCCTTCGATACAATACCCCACTCGGGCATTATAGATAAGCTCACCAGCTTAAATATAAACCCCTATGTCACGAGATGGATTGCAAACTGGCTCAAGGACAGAACCCACATGGTTAGAATTGCTGGAGCCATGTCAGACTCCAAACCAGTTACAAGTGGTGTCCCACAAGGCTCAGTCCTGGGACCTCTCTTGTTCGGTATATATTTCTCGGAGGTACAGGCCAACACGGAAGGACTGTGGCTGACCAAGTTCGCAGATGACTGCAAACTGGGCACCATAATCGACTCTCCAGCCGACACAAGCATCCTCCAAACGGGCCTCATAGAAACAGACAACTGGTGCCAGAGCCATGGCCTCAAGCTAAATGCCAAAAAGTGTATAGTCATCCCCTTAGGCAAAAACAAAGTGCCCACAAATTACCACATAGGTAGTAATCCATTAAGTACAGAAGAAGTAATTAGGGACCTGGGGACCCAAGTTGATAGCAATCTCTCATTTGACAACCACGTGGCCAAAGTGGTTAGAAAAACATTTTATATAGCCCACCTAATCATGAAGGGATTCACATCTAGATCAGGGGAGGTCATCGTGCCTCTTTACTCATCCCTCATCAGGCCCATAATTGAGTACAATGCCCCTTTTGGGATGTACCTTACCAGACACCTGCAGCAACTGGAAAGACCCCAAAAGTACCTCACCAAGAGGATCAAAGGGCTCAAACAGATGCCATATGCTGCCCGGTTAAAGAAACTCCAGCTCTACTCAGTGGCATACCGCCTGTTCAGAGGCGATCTGTGCCTGAGTTATAAAGCCATGTCCAACCCGGAATTAATGGACATGCTGCACCTCAGAAAATCCAAATCCCATCGAGCTACGCGCTCGAGAGACTTGAACCTCAGCACTGAAATAAATAGGACATGCTGGAGGGACAGATTTCATAACCCATAGGCTCCCTTCACTCTGGAATAAAATCCCAGTCCAGATTAGGCAGAGTCCCTCATTGACTCTCTTCAAGAGGAATCTTGATGAGTGGATGGGAGATCGTAGGTTTACCCCGGGTATCACTTCTGTGTCACTGTTAGACAGAGGCACAGTATACTAACCTCGAAAAAGAGCAGAGCAAAATAAATTTAAAATGGGTGGCGAAAGCCAAACACATTCTGGCTAGGCTTATAAATGGCTCTAGGGCAGATAGCCTAGTATGAACCTATGAATGCGCCTTCACTTTACGCAACAAAGACCTATTAGCAGATGAATAAGTGTAGGTGATACAATCTGAAAGCCACTTAGAAAGAGTTGTTTTAGCCACTGGTCTACCTTTTCTGGCTTCAGAGAATGAAACAAAAAGCTTTCGGAAGTCTTTTGTTCTGTCCAGATAATATCTAAGCTGTCGGTGAACATCAAGTTTGTGCAGCATGTATTCTAAATTGTTGGTACGGTTGGGGAAAAAAAACGGGCAACTCAATAACTTGATTGATGTTTGTCTCAGAACATACTTTAGCAAAAAGGAAAGGTTAGTCCTAAGGGATACTCTGTCAGGATGAAAAATCGTATAGGGGGGCTTGATAGATAATGCCTGAAGCTCTGGCACTCTGCGGGCAGAAGTAATGGCCACTAGAAATATAGTTTTCCATGACAGAAACTTGAGCTCACTAGATGCTGGTTCGAAGGGTGGAAGAATAATACGGGATAGCATGAAATTCAAGCGCCAGGGAGAATAAGGAGTCTTCACTGGAAGTCTTATGTGAAAGGTACCTTTGAGGAAGGCCTTGGATAACTGGTGTTGCATAATATTTAGTCCATTAATACATAGATGAAAATTAGACATAGCTGCTAACTGGACCCTAACGGTTGCAGCTGCCACTCCTTCGTGAAAAATCACGGTCAAAAATTCTAGTATGGATGACAATGGAGCTTGGTAAGGATCAAGGTTCTTGTTAGAAGCCCAAATGGAAAATCTCTTCCACTTTCTACGATACAATTTTCTGATGGAAGGTTTATGGGAAGCCAACAAAATCTAACTTGTGTCATATGAAAGATTATGAAGCCTGGCTATACGGGGAACTGGAGCAGCCAAGCGGTTAGCTTCAGTGACTGCAAGGAAGGATGGAGGTCCCCTGATGGGTGTGTCAGAAGGTCTGAAACTGGGTCCAGGATCCATGGATCCTCCAAGAGATGATGGTAAAGAAATGGAAACCAAATATGCCGAGGCCAATGAGGGACTATAAGAATGACAGTCCTTCCCAGCGACTTTGCTTTCTGTAAAAATCTGGGTATCAGCGGAATTGGGGGAAATGCATAGAGGAGACCCGGACGCCAATCGTGTACAAGTGCATCCTTCGAGGGTTCTCCCGGAGGGGGTATCAGGACAAAGTAGCATCTGCATTTGGTGTTGATGTGGCTGGCAAAAAGATTGCAGCAAGGCTGGCCCCATTTATAGAAAATCCTGTCCGCAATCTACTGTTTGAGGGACCACTCGTGTGATAACAAAATTGCTCTGCTCAGCTTGTCTGCTACCTCGCTGGATCTCCCTGGGATGTGCGTTGCCTACAGAAAGCACTGGGATGACAGAGCCCACTTCCAAATTCTGAGGGCTTCTCGGCAAAGGGGGGGTAAGACTTAGTCCCACCCTGTTTGTTCAAATACCAGACCAGTGGCATGTTGTCTGTCTGTATAGCAGTTGTCCCTACAGGAAGAGAGTCCTGAAAGTACTACGCCAGAAGTACCGCTCTCACCTCTAGGACACTGATATGCAAATGTGACTCGGGCAGTCTTACCCTGAAAATGCCACCCCCACCCCATCAGGGAAGCGTCCGTGGTCACAGTGGCTACTGGAGGGGGGGTACAAAAGGACATCTTATTGTGACATGTAGAGCCATAAACCACCACTGAAGATCTCTCTTGCAAGAGTTTGTAATCAGAGTCGTATGGTTCATTGGCAATTCCTGGTAAGACCACTGAGTGAACAGGAGCCATCGAAGAATACGCATATGCATCCTCGCCAATGGAATGGCTAAAATTGCTGCCGCCATCCAGTGGCGGCTGGTGACTTCAAATTAAAGGAGGGCTGCAGGAGACAGATGAATGGGTGGGGACAATGGGAAGTGGTGTGACCAACTAGAAAGGGGTGGAGCTATGCTCAAAACCACAACAACTAGAACTTTAATTAAATACGCTGCCCTGGGTGCCAAACAGTCAGTACGAGAGTCCAATCAAGACAAAATGAAGTATAGAAGAAAAAAATATTTCAATCCAATGGCTACATGACAACTTACTTATTATACCATGACCCCCCCCAAAACGTGCACGCTGATTGGCCAGCGTGCCCGTTGTAAATCGAGTTATACTAATGGAAAAAGGTCCGGTTGCCCGGACTTTTTTCCATTAGTATAACTCGTTTTTTTAAAACACTGTCTCGCTATGTTAAATGGGTTTAACATAGCGAGACAGCTTTAAAATAAGCAACGGAGATCTCCGTTGCTTATTTTAAAGCTGTCTCGCATGTTAAATCCATTTAACATAGCAGTTTTAAAAGCAACGGAGAAAGCAAGATCTCCGTTGCTTTTGTCTCGCTATGTTAAATGAGTTTAACATAGCGAGACAGTTTAAAAAACAGCGGGTCCGTTGCTTATTTTAAACTGTCTCGCCATGTTAAACTCATTTAACATAGCGAGACACTCAAAAAAGCAACGGAGATCTTGCTTTCTTTTGCCACAGCTCTGTGTACTGCGCAGGCGCCAGTACATCAGAACTGCCGCGGATGCCAGACATCTGCGGAAGGGCAGTAAACAGGCATTATACTATGCCATTATTTAAGAAAAGTAATAGTTTCTTTTCTTAAATAATGTCATGGCATAATAGCAATAATCCACTTCTGGGTGTGGGTAATGCTAAATTTACCCACGGTTGGCTTTGTTTGGTCCCTCGGGACCAAACCACGCCAACCGTGGGCAAATTTAGCATTACCCACACCCAGGCGTGGGTTATTGCTATAATATCCAGATGGAAACAGGTTGTGAGGCATGAAAAAATAAATTACTTTTTAAATACATTACTGGAATGCCAGTCAAAATCAAGTATAAAAAACAAGCAGCACTCAACTCAAACCACTACTCCTTGCACTGCAGTTCTAATTATAATTTATATTCAGCTTTATAAAATTACCAAGTAACATGCTGAAAGTAGCAATCTCCGTGACAGCCCCACTTGTAAAAGACATGATCAAAGTACAAAATGAACAGCAAACAAGAAACAAGCTCAAGATAAATTGCTTAAAGGATTCCTGCACAAGTTATGGACCATACATGATAGATTGGCATTCTGTTTAGTTTACGGGTAAGCCTGCAAAGATGACTGCAAGTCTCCAACAAAAGATGATTGCAAGTCTCCAATAAATGTAATGAGCTTCTGAAAATACTGTAATCCTGTCCTTTTATTACAAATACTGTCATATGCATTTCAATACCCAAGGCTTATACATTACCTAGTTATGTAAATATTCTCTGCATGGCAACAACGAAAAGGCTTTCAATGCTGGTAAATTCTTTAACAGTATACTTATTAAAGCTTACTTGCATCTTACAATCTCCAACAAACTTACCTGATGCTCATTATATCATTGCTACTTAAAAAGAGCAACAGGGCACTGTGACAGCATGCATTTCCTGAATAATAAGAAGCATAAATCAACAGTATAAAAATCTGACAGAAAACCAGAACATTCTACAAATTCAAGGACAGATGAAAAGCCACGGTCGTACTTGTGGTCTACTTTGGATGGGGGAATACTCTGCACACTTACACTGCATAACTGCTCCTTGCCTTCCTTGGACACATCCAGAGCCACTACAATGGGGAGTGGGGTGCAAAATGTATGTCACAATATGAAATGTCTCTGGCTGACAGTGATGGCTCTGACACTCATACCTCTCAACTTTAGAGCAAGAAATCTGGACAAAGCCATACACAGAACTAGAAGTGGGACACAGGCCCAAAAATAAGGACAATTTTTAAATACTGCTCTTATTAACTTAGATAATAGAACAGTAGCAGGTCTTGCATTAGTACGAATTTTCTGAAGGGTATGAAATCTGAAACTCAAATGTCTGCCATTATTTTCTAACTTCAATCTTTAATGACTTGCCACTAATTTGCCAGAAAACCACAATTTTATGAACAACAGACCAAAAATGTGAAGCAAAAATATAAAGTTGCCACACAATACAGCTGGGAACCTGTCAAAAAAGGGACACCTTTTTAATATTAACACTGTTAACTTGAGCAGCTAACAAAATAAGAGCATCTACATGCATTTCTGAAATAAAAGTAATCTATAACTGATCATTACGGTTATATATAATTGTAAACCCTCCATGTTTTCTTCCAAAATTGCCATTTTGAGGAGGAGTTATTAGGGGAAAGCAACATTTTGAGCCAACATTGGGGACAATTGAGAGGTTTGGATATTCCTAATTCTACAAAGCGATTTGCACGTACCTCTCAACCTCTTAATGCAGGAAATCTGGACAAGGCCAAATATATTGGGGGAACATATAAACACTACTAAAAATTGTTCTTGTATAAACTTGACAGTTGATAGAATAACAGGTCTTGCATTAGCATGCATTTTTCTGAAGGTTATGACATGTGAAACTCAATGTCAGTCATTTAGTGACTTCATTCCTAAATGATCTGCTAGAAAACCACAAATTTTATGAGGAACAAACCAAAAATAAGAAGCAAATATCTATTCATTCTGCAAAAATATGGACAACTGAGAGGTATAGTTCAACCGGGGCTGTCTAGTTTGCTACCCTTCCCCCCTCACAAAATCATGGTCGAATGGAGCCTCCCCCTGCAGCTATTCCAACGTCCCATTCCTTGGTTATTTTGCCCCATTTACCATAAACACTAATGTGCATACTTGCTTTACTTCTGCGATGATTTAGATTTCATTTGAAAGTTTTATTTTGCATTTTACAGCACAAACCCTAATAGATATCTGTTAAACAAAGCAATGCAGTCTCACAATGAAAAGAGACTTAGCATTACAACTTCTCTGCCCTTGAAACTCACATGCATTGAAACAGCATTGAAACCCACAATCAAAGAAAATACATTTTGCCAGTGGCAGATAAAGATTAACTCTGGGCTGTTTTCAAAATCATAGGCCCCTTGAACATGAAACACACACATTGCTCTTTGATACACCTTCCTGACTGTATTACATTATATTCCTTGTACAATACAGTACATTTGTTAGAGGGCATTTTAAATTTATTGTTTTGAACATTGTTCCAGTAAACAATGAAACAAAATGCATGCACCAATGACAAAACTGCCCAATTCAGAACATTTCCATCATAAAACGTCTACTCAACCTTCTACAGTCCACCAGTATCAGTAAATATACACAATCTCTGAAGTAGTAAAGTCCACATTAAATAAATCTGTAACTAATAAAGAGGTTGCTGCTAGCAAACAACTTTATATGTCATTGTTTCATCTACAAATAAAGTGCCTGTTGCCTTTGAAGAATAAAAATTCCCTATGTTGCATGCATTAAAAAAATAAGCTAGTAATACCGCAATAGGGAATAGATAGCAAACTGATAACAGGTTCATAGTTACTAGGTATCTTTGCCAAAAAGGACTGCAGCATCCACCCCCTTTACAACACAGTACAGTATCAGCAATGCATCTACCTACTGTGGGAGTAGAACCCACAGCCTTCTGCTTTAAAAGCAAGTACACTACCTGTTATGCTACTAACAATGCAAGCAGACTTAGCATAAGCAGTACTAAACTTTTGTTCCCCTGCAGCTCTCAGCTCCTTGTAAAATCTACTCGACACTCAGCTGTATCTCTGAACTTTGCAGCACAAGAAATCTGGAAAAAGCCAAAATTTATTGGGGGACGACGACAAAAGGCCAAAAACCAGGGACACATTTTAAACATTGCTTGTATAATGTTGGAAAACTGCTAGAATAAAATGCTGTATTACCACCATACATTTCACTGCCACGTCTTGAACCCAGTGGACCCTGTGCAAAACAGTTAGAGAAACATACCATCAGCTGAAACAGAGGAAGACAAACTTAAATGGCTACTATTTAGTGAATTCAGTTCTCACCATAGCCGTCAACCTCTTAGCAAAAAACACCTGAAAAAAAGCCAATAATGTGGGAATACAGCTGCCAAACATATTCAGTGAATTCAGTTCTCACCATAGCTCTCAACCTTAGCACAAAATACCTGGACAAGGCCAATAATGGGGGAATACAGTCCCAAAAAATATGGGCAAATTTCAAATATCCATGTTATAAACTTAGACAATTGCTAGAATAAAAGGTTTTGTTTTACCATGTACTTTCTGAAGAATATGAAGTCTGAAATTCAAATGCCTGTTATTTTTAAACATTTGTTAACCAGGAAACTAGTCTGACTTGGAATAAAACAAAGCCAATTTTCAGCAGAGCAGGGAGAAAAACTCCAGACACATCTTTGTAAGGGATGGAAGGACATGCAGACTCCACACAGAAGGCACCCCAGCCAAGAATCAAACCAGAGAACCTGTAGCTGTCAGGCAACAATGCTACCAGTGCACTACTGCACTACAAACCTTTGCAAGGAAATATGAAGATACAGAAACCACAGATTTTATTAGGAACAGAACAAATATGAGGCAAAAATATGCAATTTTTTACAAATAGTGGTGGGTAGGGAATTCACGTCCTTGCCACCTGCATCCAAGGTACAGGGTTCAAGCCTGAGTACTTCTACCCACCACTATGTGTTAACAAGGGCATTTTACAAAGACACACACAGACACTCCCTTACCTGTAGATGGGTCCAGAAGCAGTAAACCAGGTCCGACTCCATTGTCTCGATGCAGCAAACCCGCGCTTGACTTAACGCTTCCCTGCATGAGCTTGGAACTCAACTTACCTCACTCCTGATTGGTCCTGTGCTCGAATCCCTGCTCACCTCTCTCCTGATTGGTCCTGCCAGCAGATCAAGCAGTCCCGAGCTCCTCTGTTCTGTGCGGTCATCTACCGCACAGATTTCTGGGCATCTGCGGGGCAGAAAATACCTTCTCTGCATCTGGACTGCTGACTCAGGCAGTCAGAGTTCGCACATATTCCTGGGTATCTGTGGGGCAGTCTGCACATGCGCAGCAGTTCTGGTACTCGTTAAAAGAGAAAATTTTTTTTTTTAAAGTTTGTTTCACGTTATTTATTTATTTTATTTCTAGGTGGGAGGGCTGCAGTCCGATAGCATGAGCTGCCCCTGCCGCCATCAAACCTAGTACTTTCAAGACCTCTGCAGCTGGAGCTCTGTTCTTGGACACCAATGAAGTGATGTGTTGGCGAAGAATTGATACCCTTTCGACTGGAAGACGTAGAGTGGTGGTTCAAGTGTCTAACTCTGCCCCTTTAAAGACGATATGCTGCGATGGCGACAAGGCAGACTTCTCAAAGTTGACCGTAATGCCTAAGTGGTTGCAGTGTGTCAGAGTGGATTCTGTTGCCCGAATCAGCTGATGCCTGGTGGTGGAGGGTAAGGAGCCAATCGTCTAGGTACGGAAACACCTGGAATCCTAGACGCCTCAGGTGAGCCGTGACCACTGCCATAGATTTGGTAAACACTCTGGGTGCTGTAGTGAGACCAAAGGGCAGGGCTCGAAACTGGTAGCGACTGGCTCCCAGCCGGAAACGCAGATGGTCTGGCCATTTTTATGTGGTAGTACGCATCCTTGAGATCAATAGAGCACATCCAATTGTCCTTCCCTAAAAAGGGAAGTATGGACTGAAGCATGACCATCCGAAACTTCTCTTTTTTCACAAATTGGTACAGTCTGCTGATGTCCAAAATGGGTCTCCAGTTCTCTGTTTTCTTTATAACCAAAAAGAATCTTGAGTAAGTTCCAAATTCTGTTTAGTCTGCTGGATGACTCTTTTTTCTAGCAACTTGTGGGCCTCTGTGGTTGCTTGTTCCCTGTAACTGGGTAGAATGTCCGGGATTTTCTTGACGGGAATGGGTGGAGCGGAGAACGGTATGAAATATCCTCTGGAAAATATGCTTTGTACCCATCTGTCATTTGTACTATCTAGCCAGGCTTCTTGGTACAAAGATAAGCGACGCCCGACCTCCTCCAGAGCAGGACAGTCGGGCCTCCTCTTAGGAGCGCTGGTAAGGTTGGCCAGAGAAGTGATCCCTATCACCCTTGTGTTATGGACCCCCTCTGCCACGAGGGCGGCATCTTTCATTATTACCCCCCTCTTCTGCCCCTGGAGGGAGGTTCTCCACGTGTGTCCTGAAAGGCTCCTCGGGCTTTCCAGAACCACATTTTCCCTCCCCCCCTTTGGCCTTTGGGAAAAGGCCGAGTAGGGGTGGAAAAACGGACTCCGACGGCAGACAGAATCTTTCCCTCCTGTTCACACATGGTCAGGGTTTCCTTTACCTTTGGCTCAAACACGGATGAGCCGGCAAACGGGGTGTTTACGAACGAAGACTTGAAGGGCTCCGCAAAGGAACAGAGGCGCATTCAGGCGTGCCTGCGAAGAGCAATCCCTGTACCTGCAGCCCTACTCGAACCATCACCTGCATATGAGACGACACATGGATGAGTTCACAACAGAATTAAGGGTAGCAAGCTGGGCAGAAACTTTGTCAGAGATGTCTACAGCTACAGTACCCTGAAAAGAATCTCCCAGCTCCTTAAGGAGATCTCTTTGCAATCTGGTGAAATGGGTCAGATAGTTCAGTGATCGAAGAGTGAAAGTCGCCGAACTGAACATGCGTGTCCCATATCTATCCATGATCCTGGACTCTCTGTTAGAAGAATGTATAGAGGCAGAAGTTTCCGACAATTCCTTCTTTGTGGCTGCCACCACCACCACCATGGCATCAACAGGAACTCCTTTAGACAGAAAGGATTTATCCACGGGGGCAGAAATAAATTTATTAGGCCTCAGAGGGACAGGCTCCATGTGCTCCGTCGACTCCCATGCCCTATGAGAGACCAATTGCATAAGCTCATCATAGAGTGGAGACATCCAGGAGGTGGAAGGTTGAGACCTGAAAGCCTTCAGAAGAACAGACATCCTCAGGGCTTTTGGACTGCCAATCACCCCTTTGCCTAAGGATCTCAAGTATCTCCACAAAGGAGATGTCCTCAGAGGGGGATCGAGGGGACCCTTCTGACTCATCCAAGTCGGTGTCAGATGTCAAGGACTCCTGGGGGAGTCCAAGTTCCTCCTCTTGAACAATGTTTTTCTGAGGACCTCCTCAGTGGGAACTTCTGGGGAAGTCTCAGAACAGCAGGGGGCACCCAGTGGGGCTACCTGGGGCTCTGGGTCTCTAACTTCGGGGTGACCGATGTTAGCAGAAGAGGACGCAAGCACTTTGAGGGAAGAAGAGGCCAAAAGTACAGTTTTGTACCTACCATAAATGTAGATGTTCGAGTGCGCATACAGCTGCAGTCATCACACTTGGGGTTATCCTGCTGTCAGGCAGGTCCTCGGTCGGCCGAATTCCAAAGTCTAGGTCCGGCGTCGGTTGTCATTGCTTCTTCCCTGACGTCAGTGCGGCAGGGGTATAAAGGAGGCAGCCGACGCCATTTTCTTCAGTTTTTCTTGCCCCAGATGTCAGGTGCTCCCAGAAAGGAAGGCAAAACATGATGTCATGCAAACATACATAAGTAGATAAATCAAAACAGTAATTGCAAGCAAATGCACCATAAAGGAATACCCCAAATAGGTTGTATGTTAAAGGTGTTTGTCATAAGCCCTGTCCTAAGAAGGGATGGAGGGAGGGTAACCTGGACTGCAGCTGTATGCGCACTCAAACATCTACATTTATGGTAGGTACAAAACTGTACTACGTTCATCGTGCATACAGCTGCAGTCATCACACTTGGGTAGAATCCCAAAGCTAAGTAAGGGTGGCTGGTACTAAGAGGAATTTGGAGGGGCTAGAATGCCCTGCAGGACTGCTGTGGCAAAGCCCGCTCTAGATTTTGAGTATAGTGGAAGGTGGTAGTGCTTGGAGAAAGTGTTCACTGAACTCCAAGTAGCTGCTTCCAAAATGTCCTTGGTAGGGACCCCCCTGAGGAAAGCTGCTGAGGTAGCTGTAGCCCTGGTGGAGTGGGATCTGATGTATACAGGCACTGATTTTCCATGAAATGAATAACAAAAGCGTATGCAGTGGGCTATCCATTTTGAAATAGTCTGTTTGGAAATGGCCTTTCCTTGAGCACCTGTAGCATAGGACACAAAGAGCTGCTCAGATTTTCTGAATGACTTTGTTCTGTCCAAGTAATAACGAAGTTGCCTGTGAATGTCCAAGGAATGTAGTAGCCTCTCTCCTTTGTTCTGTGGGTTTGGATAAAAGGTAGGTAAATGAATAGACTGATTCAAAGCCACACTGGATACTACCTGTGGCATGAAGGTAGGGTTGGTTCGTAAGGAAACCCTGTCCTGATGGAAGATGATGAATGGTTGCACAGCCATGAGGGCCTGTAGCTCCGAAACCCTGCATGCTGAGGTAATAGCCAGAAGGAAGGCTGTTTTCCATGACAAGTATTGTAGCTCTGCTGAAGAAGCCGGCTCAAAAGGAGGCAGTGTCAGCTTCTCCAATATGAAGTTGAGGTCCCAAGCTGGAGCTGGTGGTTTCCGTGGGGGTTTTATATTTTTTGCCCCTCTGAGGAACTGCCTTAATAGAGGATGTGAGAATAAAGGAGGATCCGTATTGTATTGTGCTGAAATGGCTGAAGCGTGGATCTTGATGGAAGAGAAGGAATGGCCACTGTTTAACATCTCAGTTAGGTACTGTAAAATCTGAGGTATATTTATTTATTACCAAGGATTCTGACCCTTTGCTTGATTCCAGGAACAAAATCGTTTCCATTTGGCGGAGTAGGTTTTTCTAGTGGAGGGTCTCCTGGCCTCCAAGATGACATCCTGTACCTCCTTGGAGAGGAGAGTTTGTTGGTAAACTAAGGTATTCTCCATGCAGCTAGATTTAGCGTTCTGAGCTGGCTGTGAAGGGTCTTGTAGTTGTGCTGGGACAACAGAAGAGGAACATGAGGAAGGATCCATGGTGGTGAGTGTGACAGGCTCTTTAGGAGAGGATACCAGTGCTGTCGTGGCCAGTCTGGAGCAATGAGAATCATTTGCGGACTCTCTGCTCTGGTTTTTAGTAGGACTTTGGCCAGTAAAGGTAGAGGTGGGAAGGCATAGACTGTCAATGCTGTCCAATTGAAAGAGAGTGCGTCCACTTTCCAGGCCTGTGGATGATAGGTCCTTAAGCAAAATTTTTCCAACTGGTAATTTCTGTGGGTAGCAAATAGATCTATGTCTGGCTGTCCCCATGCCTGAGTTATCTTTGAGAAGACTTGAGGATGCAACTTCCATTCATGTGGGTCTGTCATTTTTCTGCTTAAGTTGTCTGCCAGTGTGTTTTCCTTCCCTGGCAGGAATTGAGCCTGTAGTTGTATTTGTAATTCCAGTGCTGTGTTCCACAGGGTCATGGCTTGCCTGCATAGGGGGTATGAATGTGTTCCCCCCTGTTTATGTACCACATGACTGTGGTGTTGTCTGTCCTTATTAATAGCTGGCCTGGATGCAGTAGGTCTTTGAAGGTCATAAGAGCATTTTGCACGGCTAGCATCTCCTTTTGGTTGATGTGTAGGTGCATCTCTTTTTGGGACCATTTTCCCTGAATACACTGACCTGCCATGTGTGCTCCCCAGGCGTAGTCTGAGGCGTCTGTTGTGATGATTTGAGTTGCTTGTGGTAAACAGAAAGGAAGACCTGTATTTCTTTGGCATGCTTGAGCCCACCACAAAAATTCCTTTTGAAGGCATGGAATGAGTGGTATAATTATTTCCAAGCTGTGGCTGTGCTGAGACCATAAGTTTTTTAGGTACCATTGTAGTTTCCTCATATGCAGCTTTGCAAATGGTATTAGTAGGATGCAAGATGCCATGAACCCCAGAGCCTGCAGGATTTTCCTTGCAGTTAGCCTGGCTAAAGTTGCCATTTTGCTGTAGTATTGAGACAGTTGCCCTTGTTTGTCTGCCATGAGGTAGGCCATCTGGGTTGTTGTATTTAAGCTGGCACCCAGGAAAATTATTTGTTGAGAAGGTATTAGTTTTGATTTCTTTTTGTTCACTGTGTACCCCAGGCAGTTTAACAGATTTATTACAAACGCCAGATGTTGCAATAGAAGTTCCTTTCTGTCTGCTTGCATCAGGCAGTCGTCCAGATATGGGTAGATTTGGATTCCTCGTTGTCTGCAGAAGGCAATTACTGATGCCAGGCATTTCGTAAACTCTCTGGGCGCAGTAGATAAGCCAAAGGGCAATGCAGAGAATTGGTAATGGGTTGAACCTGCAAGAAATCTGAGGTATCTTCTGCAATCTTGTCTGATAGGGACATGCAGGTATGCCTCCTTGAGGTCCAACGTTACCAGCCAAGACTCCTTGCCCAGCATGGGAAGAAGCTGCTGTAATGTGAGCATCTTGAATTTTGGTACCTTTAGATATGTGTTTAGAATAGATAGGTCTAAGATGGGTCTCCAATCTTTGTCCTTCCTTGGTACCAGAAATAGTCTTGAATAAAAACCTTGACCTTGTTCTTTTGCAGGTACCTCTTGAATTGCTTTCATATCCATGAGAGCAGAAATTTGCCTTTGTGCCTCTGCCCAATGATTTTGTGGCAGGTTTGGCATGCCTCTCATTTTTGGAAGGGTGTGAAAGTGGAACCTGTAGCCTCTGTCTATAATATCCAGAATCCATCTGTCCTGTGTAACAATGTGCCAGTTTTTTGAAAATAAGAGGCCAGTTTTCCGCCCAAAGGTGCTGCCATTATATCTTTGTTTGGCAGGCATAGGGGAAAGTCATTGCATCTGTTTCCTAAATGACTGTGGTCTGTCTTCTCCACCTTTGGGGTTGGTGTTTGCCACTGTCTAGCTCTGTAAGATCCTTGAGTTTGTCCTCTACCCCTTGGGCATCTGTATCTGCCCCTTTGGGGTCTGTCCGTGGCTGGAAAGGACCAATTTTTTGAAGGCCAGCTTCTGCTGAAGCGTGGAGGCTGCACCTGCAAGAAATCTTTAACTATAGATTTCACTTTTTCCTCCATTTTCTTTAGTACCTCCCTCAGCTTTAACACCGAACAATACATCTTTTTGTAGTGGTGCATCTAATAACTTTGCTTTGACATTATCTGGTAAGATTTGCTCTTTGAGCCAAGCATGCCTACGTATGACAGACCCTGTGACAGCGGCTCTGCATGAGGCCTCTAAAGCATCAAAACCACACTGCAAGGTACATTTCCCCACTTGTTCTGCTCCATGCAACAAATCCTGCAACTCTTTCAAGTCTGGTTGTTCTGTCTGTGTCTTTTTGCCTTTCAGCTGAGATAGCAAGAACTGTTGGTATTTTAACATATGAAATTGACAGTTTAATGCCCTCATGGTTAAAGTGGCTGATGTATACACCTTTTTCCCCCCACCTTTCTAATGCTCTAGAATCTCTCTCTGAAGGAAAAGGGTTTTTAGCAGTAGAGGCCTTAATCCCCTTGGGACCCTGTGAAATTGTTTCTGGGTCAGCAGTATGGCTTTTATAAAGGAACTGGTGAGAATCAGGAACCCGGTAATATCTGCCTGGTTTAACAGGGGCTGGAGGTAATGAGTCCGGATTAAGACTGGCTTCTGCGTACACATCATCCAAAATATCTAAGACAGGAGGAATAGCCAGGGGCCTATGCTGGGGAAGTAGTAGAAATTCCTTGAGCCTTTTCTTGGAATCTGAGTAATCTTGGCCTTCCCAGAGGAAGTGCTCTCTCAGTGTATGCAGGGTTTCCCCAAAAGAGAAGTCCTCAGGGGGGGGGGGGGACCGAGGGAATAGACTCCTCAGCATCAGAGTCTTCAAATGGGGAATAGGTGTAATCCTGGTCCTCAGAATGGTCTGAAGTAATAGAAGCCTGGTCTGAGGAAGGGTAGTCTTCCTCCAACCTGGGTCTTTTGTCTGAGGGGGGTTGAGAACCCCTGATGAGAGTAATCAAATCCTCAGCCATTTTAAGCATCTGTTTTTTAGGCATGGGGCCTTGAGAGGGGGTCTGAGACCCTTGCTTTTTAATTTTCATTGCAGCTTTAGACTTAGTGAATGATTTAAAAGAGGAGGTGGTAGGCCTGAAAACGCCTTCAGAAATGGCAGGCCTCGCTGAAATTTCGGTTTCCCCGCCAAGAGTGGCGTCGGTATCTGCAGTGGGAATGGAGACCGAGGATCCTGAGGCCTCGGGTACTGAAGTCGCCAGTAAAATAGTTTCATCGGTAGTCAGGGGCTGCGCCTCGCTGAGAACCGGTAGTTGGCCTAAGCGTGATCTCAGTACTTGGTGCAGGCCTTGGATGCCTATCCTTATCCTTGTGTCTTTTGCCTAAAACTGGCGTCGGAGCATCCGACGACATGATATAATTAAATTTTTTGCCAAAATAATGAAGGGTGAACTCCGCCCGGTGCTTAATAGTGCGCTTGTTAAACCTAGCACAAAAACGGCAGGCCGAGACGTCGTGGTCTGGCCCTAAGCAAGGTATACAGTAAGAGTGAAAGTCATTATGCGGTATTTGCTTCCCACAAGAAATGCAATTATTAACTTTGTCTGACATAGGTCTGAGGCAAGAAAGGTTTCCCCAACGGGGTACTTAGCTTTAAAGACGACTTCGGCTGAAATACTGTTCGTAAATCCCAGGAGCTGGCCGACCGGCACTTGCGAACTGCTTCTGCTTCGGGCACCGCGCGGCAAGAAGGACTGAAGAAAATGGCGTCGGCTGCCTCCTTTATACCCCTGCCGCACTGACATCAGGGAAGAAGCAACGACAACCGACGCCGGACCTAGACTTTGGAATTCGGCCGACCGAGGACCCGCCTGATGGCAGGATAACCCCAAATGTGATGACTGCAGCTGTATGCACGATGAACATCTGGTGATGAGGAAGTCTTTGGAGACAACACTCGCCTCATGGCTTTGAAAGCATCACGGCTCTGATGAGGAGTCGTCGATGGACCCGAACGGACCGCGATCCCCTCCCGCACTGATGCTGTGGGCCCCAAGCCCGAGGTAGGAGCCAAGCTCACCCGAGCCAAAGCCCCGAGAGGAAGAGTCGGCACCGACAAGTCAGTGCAACTAGCCTCCCCGGATCTGACAGGGGAGCGTCAACTCCTAGAGTCATCGGTCGGCACCTAGGACGACCGAGCAGGTGGAGCAGACACTGGAATAGCCGTTGGCTCCAAGGGTTCTACAATCATCAAGTTGGCATCCTCCGGCTCCGAAGGAGCGGTAAGTCTCAGAGGAGGAGTAGTCAATTCAGGGAGTGTGGTCTTCGGTTCTGACATCTGGGTCGGAGCCGACAGCAATTTAGCTAGGCCTGGTGCCGTTAATAGCATCTGCACCAGTCGATCCATATCCGAATCTGAAAGGCTAACAGAGGACCTGGAAGAAAGCACCGATGGTGCCAAATGAGGGAGTCTCGGAGACTGACTCCAAGCCACAGTCCCGGCTCTGAAAAGAACAGACTGTCGGTTCCTAAGGCTGTGGAGCCGAAGTCACAGCATATTCCACTTTTTTGATTTTTTTGCCTTAGACTCCAAGGAAGATTTTGAAGATTTGCTGGCCCCTTCCTGGTCAGACAAAGCTTCTACAAAGGGGCGCTTAAGGATACCTCAATCTATAAGTTTTCTCTTCCTCTCACACAGCAACCTAGTAGAAAAGGAGTCGCAGATACTGCAGGACTCCTGAAGGTGGTCCTCACCTAAACAATAAACGCACTGAACATGTGCATCTGTCACAGAAATTTTTTGTTCGCAGTCTGGACGTTATTTAAAACCAAACTTCGGAAGTTTTTACTCATCTTCAGACATAATATCTATACATGGAAACTAACTAAGAAGAACTATCAACTATCACAAACAAAAGCCCAAAGGGGCCACTCTAGATATATATAAAATACAATATAGAATATTAATATAAACCCCTAACTAGTCCACACTACTACAAGCCAAGGCCAAGAAGCAAAAAGTCACAAATAATGAGGCTAGAAGCTATAAAAGGGAAAGGGGAACACTTATAGACAACAGTCTAGCTATATCCAAGAATATATATATATATATATATATATATATATATATATATATATATATATATAAGAAAAAAATGGAGAAAACTTGCAAATATGCAGAATATCCCACAAAAAGTCTCGAGCAACGCTGGAAACCAAGAGATCCGTGCCACGGCAAACTAGATCTGAAGTAATTCCAGCAGTGCATCATGGGATAAGGGGCTTGGTCTCGAGCTACTGGTAATCTTTGAGCTTTGCTAACCGGCCATGTTGGAGCCGAGGATCAGCTCAGAACCTATCAGTGAAGAATGAACAGCGATATTGAACAACTTCACATTCTGTATATTTCTCTGTCTACAAAATGCTATGGCCAGGGCTACGCATTTGGTGAATACTCTGGGTGCAGTAGATAAGCAAAGGGTAGCGCAGAGAAAGTACAGTTTTGTACCTACCATAAATGTAGATGTTCGAAGATCCACATTGCTGCAGTCATAACTTAAGGGTAGTCCGCTGTCCTCGGTCGGCCCGAATACCAAAGTATTAGGCTGACGTCGGTCATGGGCGCTCAGATCTGACGTCAGAGCGTCAAGGTATTAAAGCGCATGACCGACGTCATTTCCTCAGTCTTTTCTTGCCCCAGATGTCAGAAGGCCGTAAAAATAAAGGCCACAGCCAAAAATAAAACAACTCCCTAAAACCATGCACAAAAAACAGCTAAAACCCAAATCATACCACCACTCCAAACTACAGAGGGGAAGGAGGGAGGGAAAATTGGACTGCAGCAATGTGGATCTTCGAACATCTACATTTATGGTAGGTACAAAACTGTACTATGTTCTTCATCTCACACTGCTGCAGTCATAACTTATGGGTAGAATCCCAAAGCAGAGGTAAAGGGAGGCTGGCAAAATCATAAAGCATTGGGGGCTGCCAAAATGCCCTGTAAGATTGCAGTGGCAAATCCAGCCCTAGATTTGGAATAAAGAGGAAGATGGTAATGTTTAGAAAAAGTGTGCACTGAACTCCAAGTAGCTGCTTCTAAAATATCTTTAGTAGCTACCCCCCTTAAAAAAGCAGTAGAAGTGGCAGTAGCCCTAGTGGAGTGAGGCCTGATTCCAGCTGGAATCTCCTTACCATGATGAGAATAACAAAAAGCAATACAAAAGCCAATCCACTTAGAAATAGTTTGTTTTGAAACAGGTTTCCCCTGAGAACCCAAAGCAAAAGAAACAAACAACTGCTGAAACTGTCTGAACCCTTTAGTCTTGCTCAAATAATAACGCAACTGCCTGTGAATATCCAAAGTGTGCAAAATTTTCTCCCCTTTATTTTGGGGATCTGCATAAAAGTAGGCAAATGAATAGATTGGTTCAAGGCCACATTTGAAACCACTTTAGGCATAAAAGTAGGGTTAGTACGCAGAGATACCCTGTCCTTATGAAAAAATTAGGAAGGGTTCAACTGCCATTAGAGCCTGTAATTCAGAAACCCTTCTAGCAGACGTAATGGCCAACAAAAGCAGTCTTCAAGACAAAACTTTAGCTCAGCCGTAGCTGCAGGTTCAAAAGGAGGTAAAGTAAGTTTTTCCAACACAAAATTGAGATCCCAAGCAGGAGTAGGAGCTCTACATGGGGTCTTATGTTCTTTGCCCCTCTAAGGAATTGCTTAAACAAAGGATGAGAGAATAATGGTGGATCACAGTCATAGAGAGCAGAAATGGCTGCAGCATGAACTTTTATAGAGGAGAAAGACAAACCCTTGTCCAATAATTCTGTAAGATATTGAAGAGAAACACTCAAATCAGGCCTGGAAACATCAAAGCTCTTTGCTTTGCTCCAAATAAAAAATCTCCTCCATTTATCAGCATAAACTTTCCTTGTACTAGGCCTCCTGGCCTCCAAAATAACATTCAAAACTTGTTGAGGAAGCTGTGACCCTCCAGGATCTAGAACAGAATATGCCAGGCTGTTAGATGCAGGGACTGAATCCTGACATTGAGGAAATGATTGCCCTCCTGAGTCAAAAGGTGCGGAATCAAAGGCAAAGGGTAAGGAGGGTCCCGTACTAAACTCCTTAGCAGAGGATACCAGTGCTGTCGAGGCCAATCTGGAGCTATTAGAATCATGGAGGGCTTGTCCTGTCTGACCTTCAAGAGAACCTTTGGAAGAAGAGGCAGAGGTGGAAAGGCATAGACGTGAAGATTGCTCCAAGTGAATGATAGAGCATCCACTTTCCAAGCTGTGGGATGAAACATCTTTGTGCAAAACTTTGGCACCTGGAAATTTAGTGGAGAAGCGAACAGATCTATGTCTGGAGTCCCCCATATCATTGTCAACTGTCGGAATACATGAGGATCCAATTTCCACTCGTGGGGATCCACTTTCCGTCTGCTCAAAACATCTGCTAAGGAGTTCTGTGCTCCTGGCAGAAACCTTGCTTGAAGAGTGAGTTGCAAACTGAGAGCAGTCTCCCACAAAATCATAGCTTGCCTGCAAAGAGGGTACAAATGGGTTCCCCCTTGCTTGTTGATGTACCACATGACAGTTGTGTTGTCTGTTTGAATCAACACCTGCCCTGGGAGAAGTAAATCCTTGAAAGCCATCAATGCAAACTGGACTGCTAACATTTCCTTCAAGTTGATATGTAAACGTTGAAGTCTGACAGGCCACGTGTCTTGAACCCATTTTCCATTGAGGTGTGCTCCCCAGGCCTTGTCCGAGGCATCCGTCGTTAAAATCTGACTCGCCTCTGGTCGGGTCACAGAGAGTCCCTTGTTTAGGTGACATTCCTGAGCCCACCACAAAAATTCCTTTTGAATGCAAGGTATTATCTGAATGACAGTGTCCAGATCTTGGCAGTGTTGTGTCCATACATTTTTGAGATACCATTGTAGCTTCCTCATATGCAGTTTGGCATTGGAAGCACCAGAATACAAGATGCCATGAACCCCAAGGCTTGAAGGACTGTCCTTGCAGTCAGCCTGGACAGTAGAGACAATTGATGGAAGTACAGTGTAAGATTCTTTTGCTTGTCCGGGGTCAAAAAGGCCATCTGGGAAGCTGTATTCAGTCTCACACCCAGAAAGCACATTTCCTGAGAGGGTACTAGACTGGACTTTGTTTCGTTCACAGAATACCCTAGGCACCTTAACACTGTCATAACATACTGTAGATGGTGAAGAAGCTCGTGCTTGTCTTGAGCAAGAATCAGGCAATCGTCCAAATAAGGATAAATTTGTATTCCTCTTAACCTGAAGAAAGCTATCACTGGAGCCAGAACTTTTGTGAATACTCTGGGTGCAGTAGATAAGCCAAAGGGCAATGCAGAGAACTGATAATGTAAAGTCCCAGCCCAAAAACGCAGGAATCTCCTGCAACCGAGTCTGATAGGAACATGAAGATAAGCCTCTTTGAGATCCAGAGTTACCATCCAGTGATCTTTGCCCAACAGAGGCAGAAGTTGTTGCAACGTCAACATTTTGAATTTTGGAATGTCCAGATATGTGTTGAGGACAGATAGATCCAAGATTGGCCTCCAAGTGTTTCCTTTCTTTGGTACAAGAAATAGGCGAGAGTAAAATCCGAGGCCCACTTCTGACAGAGGGACCTGCTGTATAGCCCCCCATTTGAAGAAGCAAAGAAATCTGTTTGTGAGCCTCTGCCCTTTGCTGAGGAGGAACGTCTGGCATGCCTTTGAAAGGAGGCAATGTGTGGAAATAAAACTTGTAGCCTCGGTCTATAATGTCCAACACCCATTTGTCCTGGGTGACTAGGAACCAATTTTGCTTGAAGAGTGCCAACTTTCCTCCCAAAGGAGCTGCCAGACAGGAAGGATCTGGCAGCTGGAAATGCAGGTCATTGGGCCTGTTTACGAAAGGACTGGCCCCTGCCCTCACCTGTAGATTGTGCTGGTGAACTCCACAGTCTGGGCCTGAAAGAACTCTGAGCTCTGCCCCTACCACGTCTAGATCTACCCCTAGACGGTGAATCAGAAGAAGGGTAAGTCCAACCTTTAGCAGGCCAGTTCCTGCTAAACTTAGGGGGCTGCACCTGCAAAAAATCTTCTGCATAGACTTAGCCTTGTCTTCCATTTTTTTCAAGACAGACTCCACAGGAGAACCAAACAAAACTTCAGACTGCAAAGGAGCATCCAAAATCCTAGCTTTAACATGCTCAGACAAATTATGATCCTTAAGCCAGGCGTGCCTGCGAAGAACTGAACCAGTGGCAGCCACCCTGGAAGAAGCCTGCAAAGCATCAAAACCACACTGCAAAGCATGCTTACCCACCTGATCAGAGGCATGTACCAAATCCTGTAATTCCTTACACTCTATGCCCTCTGCTAAAGCATCCATTTTAGATTTTAACTGAGAAAGAAGAAAATTCTGGTATTTCAACATATGAAACTGGCAATTCAAAGCCCTCATTGCTAAAGTGGAAGAGGTATATACTTTTACCCCACCTTTCCAAAGCTCTAGCATCCTTATCCAAAGGAACTGGATTCTTTACAACAGAAGCCCTGACACCCTTAGGTCCCTGGCTAATAGTTTCTGGGTCGGCCCTAGGGCTCTTATACAAATATTTATGAGCCTCAGGCACTCTGTAATACCTATCCGGCTTCACTGGCGCAGGAGGCAAAGAATCTGGATTAAGGGAAGCCTCAGAGAAAACGTCTTGAACAACATCCAAAACAGGAGGTATAGCCAAGGGCCTATGCTGTGGTAAAAACAAAAATTCCCTAAGCCTCTTCCTGGAATGTGAGAAATCCTGACCTTCCCATTTAAAATGCTCTCTCATGGAATGCAGGGTTTCTGAAAGAAAAATCCTCTGGAGGAGAAGCAGAGGGAGTGGAATCCTCTGCGTCTGAATCCGAATGAGGAGGAAAATCCTGAATGTCTTCAGCCGAAGACTCTGAGTAATCTGAAGCCTGCTCCAAACTTTCCATTTCTGGCTCCACCCTAGGCCTCTTATCAGGAGGGGGCATAGAACCCCTGATTAAAGTAATTAAATCTTCTGCCATTTTAAGCATGTGCTTTTTAGGCACAGAACCTGCAGAACTAGGACCGACACCTGTGGAAGGCAAACCAGGCCTGCCTTTGGAAGGCACCTTAGAGACAGAAGGAGAAGGCCTAACCACCTTAGGCAAAGAAGGGAGAATAGTAACCTGAGAGGCCCCCTCAGCCTGACCTGACTCCTGAGAAACCACATCTTGCAAAACCAACGTCTCCCCTTGAGACTCAGTTGAAACTGCGGCCGGATCAACCGAATCCACAGTGGTGTCTAAAGAACCGGCGTCCGGAACGGACGAGTCATCCTGTTTGGACTTTAAAGATTTATCTTTGCGCTTCTTCAGTAGCGGCCGGAGGATCCGGCGGCATATTGTAATTACACCGCTTCAAGACAAGCCTAGCACAATCTAACCTACGTTTAATGGTGCGCTTATTAAATCTAGCACAAAAGCGACACCCTACTACGTCTCGCTCAGGCCCCAAACAAGGAATACAAAGAGAGTGGTAATCCCTATGCGGTATCTGTTTCCCACAAGAAATACAATTATTCACTTTTTCTGACATCCGGAAGTAACTGAGGCAAGAAAAAACAAAAATAATCCCCAACGGGGTACTTAGCCCAACTTGGTATCGGTCTGAAACTCAGAATATGAAAATTTCAGAACGCAGAACGGCACTTGCAAACGCTGCTTCTGCTTCGGACCATGCGGCAAAAAAGACTGGGGAAATGACGTCGGTCATGCGCTTTAATACCTTGACGCTCTGACGTCAGATCTGAGCGCCCATGACCGACGTCAGCCTAATACTTTGGTATTCGGGCCGACCGAGGACAGCGGACTACCCATAAGTTATGACTGCAGCAATGTGAGATGAAGAACATCTGAAAGTGTTGTGAGCCTGCTCTGAAGTGCAAGAATTTCCTGTACGGTTCCCTGATGGGGATGTGGAGGTAGGCATCTTTTAGGTCTTGGATCACTAGCCAGGCATTCTTTGTCAGCATAGGCAGTAGCTGCTGCAAAGTTAGCATTTTGAATTTGGGGACCACTAGGAAGGTGTTCAGGATGGATAGATCCAGGATGGAGTGCCAAGTGCCCTCTTTTCTGGGAACAAGGAATAGTCTGGAATAAAAGCCTTTGCCTATTTGATCTGGGGGGGGGCAGGTTCTACTGCCCCCTGGGATATGAGAGTTTGGACCTGGTTCAATGCCTCTGCCCACTGATTTGAAGGTAAGGCTGGGTACCTCTTGGAATTGGGAGTTCATTGAAAGAAAATTTGTATCCCTGAAAAATGATGTTTAAGACATAGGTCCTTTGTTACAGAAAGCCAATTTTCTTTGCTGAGGGAGAGCCTTCCTCCTAGCTTTTGTTGAGTAAAAGGAGAGCAGAGGGGGAGAGGGCGTCACTGAGAGTTTTTGTCATAGAAGGGTGGCATAGAACTCCCGTTTTTTGCGGCAGAAGTGGTCCACTGTTTGGTTCTCTGCTGCCACTGGGATAGGGGCCTGGGTGGTCTGTCCCTGCGGGGCTTACCTTGGCCCTATCTTCTAGGTGCAGGGAAGGACCACTGCTTAGAGGGAAAGTTCCTGCTGAACCTGGGAGGGTGAACCTGAAAGAAATCTTTTACTGTTTGCATAGATTTTGCTTTGTCTTCCATCTTTTTAAGCACTTTTTCTACTTTTACTCCAAATAAGCGGTCCTTATCCGGGGTGCATCAATTAATTTAGACTTGACATGATTAGGGAGAGGTTGTTCCTTCAACCATGCATGTCTCCTAATGACAGATCCTGACACTGCTGCCCTGCTTGAGGCTTCTAGCATGTCATATCCACAGTGTAATGAGTGTTTGGCCACTTGACAAGTAGAGTGCAGTAAATCTGCTAACTTTTTCGAATTGGCACGGTCAGGAAATGTTGAAATCTTTTGTTTTAATAGTTCTAAAGTGTGTTGTTATTTTAACACATGGAACCAACAGTTGAGTGCTCTGATAGGGTAAACAAGTATACACCTCTGCAACCTTAGCTATCTGTCCAGAGCTCTTGAATCCTTGTCAGATGGAATGGGATTCTTGGCAGAACTAGTCTTAGCTCCTTTAGGTCCCTGTGTAATGACCTCTGGGTCTGCAGCAGGATTTCTGTACAGGTATTTGTGAGAATCTGGTACTCTGTAATACTGGTCAGGTTTACTGGGAGCAGGTAGGAGGGTGTCAGGGGCTAAGCTGGACTCATGGAAAACATTATTCACCACTTCTAAAATAGTGGGGGTGGCTAGGGATAGGTGCTGGGGCAGGTCCAGAAACTCTCTAAGTCTTTTCTTAGACTGGGGAAAATCCTGAGATTCCCATTGGAAATGTTCCCCGAGGGTGTGAAGGGTTTCCCCAAAGGAAAGGTCTTCTGGTGGGGAGGCAGAAGGAATGGATTCTTCTGCATCTGAATCCTGATAATTTCAATTTCAGGAGAAGGGTGTCTTTTCCTTTTAGAAGTTGTGGCTCGACTACCCCTGATAAGGGAGATGAGATCCTCCGCCATTTTAAGCATTTGTGCTTGGGGTGGTGGAGCAGGAGTAAGATGGTGGCTAGAGGCAGATTTTCTAGGAGTGGCCTGGCTTCTACGTCTTTAACAGTATCCATTGGTCTGAGAGAAATGGTAGTCGTATGGAAAGACGTCGTTTTTTTTCTAGATTTGGTAGTGCGAGAGGCCTCCTTGGAAGCCGGTGCCTGCGTCGCGGCTCCAGACCCAACCAAGGCAGAGACAGCCAAAGGTTAGGAAGATGAAGACTTCTGCGGCATACCGGACTCCGAAAAGGTCTAGGTAGAGGCCTGTGTAGATATCGAATCAGGCATTAGGGGCTGCGCCTCACTGAATTCCAGAGAACTGAAGGTAGAGTCATCGGAAGGTTTAGCCCTGTGTGGGCTGTCTCTATCTTTATCTCTGCATTTTTTCAGCAAGTCCACGGATTTTTGGCGGACTGACGCCATTTTTGAATGTGAAGACGAAAATACCTGTCTACAATAAGAGCTCTACGGTGAATGGTTCTCACGTTAAAGAGGGCACAAAACCAGCAACGGGGGACGTTGTGGTCTGGGCCTAAAAGTACAGTTGTGTACACTTACCATAAATGTAGATGTTCGAGTGTATTCACTGTTGCAGTCATTACATTTGGGTAATCTGCTGGCAGGTTGCCCTCAGTCGGCCTGAATTCCAAAGTCTTGGTTCCTGCATCGGTTGCCGTCTCCTCTTCCATGACGTCAGGTCGTCAGGGGTATAAAACATGCAGCCGACGCCATTGTCTAGTTTTTCTTGCCCCCGATGTCAGGTGCCCCCAAAAAGGTATCAAACAAAAAAAAAAAAAATATATATATATATATATATATAGATATATATATATATATATATATATATATATATATATAGATATATATATACACACACACATACATATACACATGCATCAATATAAACTTTACCTTCATCTACAAGCAAATACACCACATAGATTGTAGAAGATAGAAAAGGAAAGATAAACTCCAGAATGACAGGGGGATGGCGGGAGGGTAACCTGGACTACAACAGTGAATACACTCGAACATCTACATTTATGGTAAGTGTACACAACTGTACTATGTTCTTCGTGTTTCACTGTTGCAGTCATTACATTTGGGTAGAATCCCAAAGCTATGGTTGGGGGGCTGGAGCTAAACAGCATTAGGAGCGGCTATAAAGCCCTGCAGAACTGCAGTGGCAAAGCCTGCTAAGATTTAGAGTAGAGTAAAGAGGCAAATGATAATGCTTTGTAAAGGTGTGAACAGAACCTCCAAGTAGCAGCCTCTAGAATGTCTTTGGTTGGTACTCCCCTTAGAAAGGCTGCTGAAGTAGCTGCAGCTCTGGTGGAATGAGACCTAATGCCCTTAGGCACAGGTTTACAATAGAGTAGGTTGCAGAAACGGATGCAGTGGCTTATCCACTTTGAAATTGTCTGCTTTGAAATAGCCTTGCCCTCTGATCCTGTAGCATATGTCACTAGTAATTGCTCAGTTTTCTTAGAGCTTTAGTCCTGCTTAAGTAGAATCTTAATTGTCTGTGTACGTCCAAGGAATGCAGAATTCTCTCCACCTTGTTCTGCGGATTTGGATAAAAGGTTGGCAGATGAATTGTTTGGTTAAGAGCCACACTGGAAACCACCTTAGGCATAAAAATAGGATTTGTCCTCAGAATACCCTGTCTGGGTAAAATATGATAAAAATCTCTATAGCCATGAGGGCCTGTAGCTCTGAAACTCTTCTTGCTGAAGTAATTGCTAGAAGCAGAGCTGTTTTCCATAATAAGAACTGTATATCAGCGGTAGCAGCTGGTTCAAATGGAGGCAGGGTGAGCTTTTCCAACACATAATTGAAGTCCCATGCAGGCAATGGTGAACTTCTAGGAGGCCTTTAATTTTTGGCTCCTCTAAGATACTGCTTTAGTAAAGGATGAGAAAAGATTGGTAGCTCTGTATTGCAATGAGCCAAAATAGCAGAGGCATGGATTTTAATTGATGAGAAAGATAGGCCTTTGTCAAGCATCTCAGTTAAGTATTGCAATACCTGAGGAATATTTGGTTCAGCTGTATCAGTTCCTTGTGCTTGATTCCAAGCCCAGAATCTCTTCCATTTGTCAGCATAAGATTTTCTAGTACTAGGCCTTCTGGCTTCCAAAATGACATCCATCATAGCTTTACTGAGAGGTGTTGTTTGTATGACTACATGATCAGCCATGCTGCCAGGTTCAGAGTTTGTAGTTGATTGTGCAGGATCGGATTGTTTGCTGGGACAGTAGTTGTGGTCTTTGAGACAAGGTCCAAACTGGGTATTGAGACAAGTTCCTTAGGATTGGGTACCAGTATAGGCGGGGCCAGTCCGAGGCAATTAGTATCATCTTTGGTTTCTCTTGTCTGACTTTTAGGAGGACCTTGGGGAGAAGAGGCACAGGAGGAAAGGTGTAAACTGATAGTTTTTTCCAACTGAAGGATAGGGCATCCACTTTCCATGCTTGTCTGTAATAAGTCCTTGTGCAGAATCTTTTCAATTGATAATTGTGAGGAGATGCAAAATAGATCTATGTCTGGGCTCCCCCATTTCTCTGTTATCATGCTGAAGACTTGTGTATTTATTTTCCACTTGTGAGGGTCTTAAATTGTCTGCCAGAGTGTTTTGTTTTCCTGGCAGGAATTGAGCTTGAAGATGGATTTGGTAGATCAAAGCTGTGTTCCACAGTGCCATGGCTAATCTGCAGAGGGGGTAAGAGTGTGTGCCCCCCTGCTTGTTTATATACCACATGACTGTGGTGTTGTCCATCTTTATCAGTAGTTGTCCTGGATGAAGTAAGTCCTTGAAGGCTGTTAGGGCATTTTGAACAGCTAGCATCTCTTTCTGGTTGATATGAGATGCATTTGTTTTGGTGACCATATGCCCTGAATGCATCTTCCTGCCATGTGGGCCCCCCAGGCATAATCTGATGCGTCTGTTGTCATGGTTTGGCAGGCAGGGGGTAGAGTGAATAGCCGTCCCATGTTTTGGTGACATGCCTTTACCCAGCATAGAAACTCCTGTTGTAGGCAGGAATGAGGGGAATAAGAAGTTATGTACCTACCATAACGTTCCATGTTAGTTGCCTTCTTCTCGCCTTCTTTCTTGCTGGATGGGTTCGGAGCCGATCCTCTGCTCCGACTTGGCAATTTACTAAAGCTCGAGAGCTATTTACTGGCTTGAGGCCCTCCCTATATCCCACAATGCTAGGCATCAGATCCCCAGATCTCGTTTGGCAGAGCTAACACCAAGGAAAGATTCAAGGACACCTGTCCAATCACAAGGAAAAACTATAGTACAAAGACAGAGGAGGACACAATGTACATCAGAGTTGTCCAGAGGAAGAAGGCCCCAAAAGGGGACTCTTCTCGGTCTGTCCAGGCTAGGGGGATGGAGGGTGGGACGCAAGAAAGAAGGCGAGAAGAAGACAACTAACATGGAACGTTATGGTAGGTACATAACTTCTTAATGTTAAGTTGTCTATCTCGCCTTTATTCTTGCTGGATGGGACAGCATCCCTAGCACCTTAGTCCCGGGTGGCTCATCGGAACAGACTCTTGAGCACAGTGGAACCAAACTCAGCTCTATTCCTAGAGGCCACATCCAACTTGTAATGCGAAATGAATGGAGTGGTCCAAGTGGCTGCGGCACAAATAGATTCCATTGGTAGTCTTGCTTGAAAAGCTACCGACGTAGCCAATGCTCTGGTGGAATGACCTTTAGGTTTAGCAGGGAGTTTGATAAATCAAGGTAATAATAGAGGACAACCACCTGGATAAGGTTACTTTGGAAACTGGCCGTCCTTGTTTGCCCTCAGCATAGAACATGAAAAGTTGGTCTGATTTTCTTATTTACTTAGTCCTATCCAAGTAGAAACGTAATTGCCTGTGAACATCTAAGCGGTGCAAATTTTGTTCAGCTTTGTTTGAATAGTTAGGAAAAAAATACAGGCAGATCAATAGACTAATTCAGATTTGTTTCAGAGGGTATATTGGGTAAAAACGAAGGATTAGGCCTAAGTGAAACTCTGTCCTTATGAAACGCAAGATAAGGAGGACGAATACAGAGGGCTTGAAGTTCCGAAACTCTCCTAGTTGATGTGATGGCTACCAAAAAGAGAGTCTTTCAGGAGAGCAATTTTAAGGAACAGGAAGCCGTTGGTTCAAAGGGGGGGAGAATCAAGGAAGCCAATATCAAGTTAAAGTCCCACGGAGGCGGGGGATCTCTGACCGGGGGCCTAAGTAACAAAGTTCCTTTAAGAAAGGCCTTGCAAAGTTTGTGGGACATGATGCTGGTTTCTGACAGGCTAGCATGGAAATTTGTAATAGCAGCTAATTGATAACGGTGGCAGAGGAGGAACCAGCTTGAAAGAGCTCTGCTAAAAAATCTAAAACATGATGGACAGGGGCTGTAAAAGGGTCAATATTCCTAGCCTCTGCCCAGAAGGAGAAATTTTTCCACTTACTAGCATAAGTCTTCCTGGTGGCAGATTTGTGCGAAGAAAGGATGATCTCACGCACCGGCTGAGAAATTAGCGGAAGCCTGGCTAAAGTTGGAAGTGGAGCAACCAAGCTGTAAGGTTGAGAGACTGAAGGGACTGGTGCAGCCCGCCCGACTGATGGACCAAGAGGTCTGGCACTGGGTCCAGATTCCACGGCTTCTCCAGCAGGTGGCGATGTAGGAACAGGAACCAAATTTGTCGAGGCCAGTAAGGGACAATGAGGATCATCCTGGATACCAAAACAGTTGCCTTCTGAATTAGCTTGGGAATTAGGGGAAAAGGTGGAAATGCGTACAGAAGACCCCGGGGCCAATCGTGAACTAGAGCGTCTCTGGGGGAGTGGCCGGGAAGGGGGAAAAGAGTGAAGAAGTCATCACACTTGCTGTTGAGAGGGGTTGCAAAAAGGTTGACCCCATCTGCGGGAGATTTTGTCCGCTACTGACTGATTGAGAGACCACTTGTGAGGCATGAGAATAGCTCTGCTTAGCCTGTCTGCTATGACGTTGGACCTCCCGGGGATGTGCGTTGCTATCAGAAACAGTTGAGAGGAGATCGCCCACTGCCAGAGTGCTTCTCGACATAAGGGATAGGACTTGGTTCTGCCCTGCTTGTTGATGTACCACACTACAGACATATTGTCTGTCTGAATTGCAATAGTCCCGGTGGGTAGAGAGTCCTGAAGAGCTTGCAATGCCAAACGCACCGCTCTCATCTCCAAGACATTTATGTGCAGATGGTACTCTGGAGGTTGCCAGGTGCCTTGGACAGTCCTGCCCTGAAAATGCCCCCCCACCCGATCAGGGAGGCATCCGTGGTCACTGTGGCAACAGGAGGAGGAAGAACACATGGTCTGCCCTGGAGTATTAGAGGGGAGACCATCCACCAAGCTAGGTGGTCTTTGCATGATTGAGTGATTATTATCTTGTGAGACATTGGAAGCTGTTGAAAGGACCATTGAGTAAAAGCATCCACTGAAGAAGCCGCATGTGAAAGCGAGCCAGGGGAACTAGTATGATTGCTGCTGCCATGAGGCCCAAGGTCTTTAGTACAAATCTGGCCTGAATCATGTTTCACTGTAATAAGACTTGCACATGTCGGCGGATTTCTGAAACTCTGTCGAGAGGAAGCCTTGCAGACAGATCTTTTGAATTTAAGATTGCGCCTATAAAGATAATAGACTGAGAAGGCGACAATGCAGACTTTTCGAAATTTATTGATATACCTAGCTCGGAGCAAGTTTGGATGGTATAATCCCTGGCTCGCAGTAGCTGATGCCTGGTGGGAGCAATGAGGAGCCAGTCGTCGAGATATGGAAACACCTGGAATCCTCGCCGTCTCAGGTGAGCCGTAACCACTGCCATGCATTTGGTGAACACCCTGGGGGCTGTGGTGTGACCAAAGGGCAGGGCCCTGAATTGATAGTGACTGGCTCCCAGCCGGAAGCAGAGAAACCTTCTGGAGTGCCTGTTCATTTTGATATGGTAGTACGCATCCTGAAGATCTATGGAGCACATCCAATTGTCCTGACCCAAAAAGGGTAGAATGGACTGGAGCGTGACCATCCGGAACTTTGTTCTTTGAACAGACTTGTTTAGCCTGCTGAGATCCAAAATGGGTCTCCAGTCCCCTGTCTTTTTGGAACCAAAAAGAACTTGGAGTAGATTCCGGATCCTTGCTGGTCTGCTGGGACTGGCTGGATGGCCCGTTTGTCTAGCAGTTTTGAAATTTCTAGCACTGCCTGTTCCCTTAGACCGGGTGGAACATCTGGAAGGGACTTGGTTGTTTGTACCGGGGTGTGGACAAAGGGAATCTTGTAACCCTCGGATATGATAGACAGTACCCATTTGTCTTGTGTGAGGAGTTGTCAGGCTTCTGGGTACAGTGACAATCTTCCACCGACTGCCTCCGAAGGCGGACAGTCGGGCAGCCCCTCAGGGGTGCTGAAAGGGTTTGTCAGAGAATGATTCTCTGCTACCCTGATTCTGCGGGCCCCCTCTGCCCCGTGGGTGGCGTCTATTATTGTTCCCTCCCCTGCCCCTGGAGGGAAACTCGCCACGTGCGTCAGGCATGACTCTCTGGGGTTTCCGAAACCACATTTTTCCACTCTTCTGACCCTTGGGGTATGGTCTAGAGGGAGTGGAAAAACGGACTCCCATGGCAGAGAGAGTCTTGCCTTCCTGCTCACACCTGGTAAGGGCATCTTTCACCTGTGGTCCAAACACAGCCGAACCATCAAAGGGGGTATTGGTGAAGGACGCCTTAAAGGGGTCAGCAAAGTTGCATAACCGCATCCAGGCATGTCTTCTCAAAGCCACGCCTGTACCTGCGGCCCTACTCGCCCCATCGGCTGCATAAGAAATGAGCCACATGGAGGAGTTGATGATAGAATTAAGGGTCGCCAGCTGGGAGTTTATCTTGTCTTGAGCCCCCGCAGCTGATGGATCCTGAAAGGTATCACCCAGTTCCTTAAGAAGATCCCTTTGGAGACGGGTGAAATGGCATAGATAATTCATCGACCGCATAGAGAAGGTCGTTGAGGAAAACACCCGCTTCCCGTACCTGTCCATTGTCCTAGATTCTTTATTAGATGGGATGGACAGGCACCGAAGGGTCAGCCAACTCCTTCTTTGTGGCTGCTGCAACCACCATGGCATCAACAGGGATACCTTTTGTCAAAAAGTGCTTGTCAGGTGGGGCTGTAATAAATTTAGTGGGCCTACGGGGAGTTGGTTCCACTGTGTCTGGGGCTGACCCCGCCTTTCGAGCCACCACTTCCATTAGTGGGTCGAAAGGTGGAGACACTCAGGAGGTGGAAGGGCGAGAACCAAATGCGTCCAGGTAGACAGACTCATCCTCCAAAGGGTTAAGGGCAGTCCAGTTCCCCCTCTGCTTAAGGATTTCTAGGATGTCTGAAAAAGGAGACATCCTCAGAGGGGGATCTTGGGGACCCTTCCGAATCCTCCAAGTCAGTATTAGACGTGACTGACTCGGGGGGAGTTGACATGTTTCCTCTTACATTTTCTCTTCCGGGGGGGCTCCTCCGAAGGATTGGGGGAGGCCTCGGAAGAGGAAGATACACCCAATGGGGCGACCTGGAGCGTTTGCTCTCCACGCTTGTGGTCAGGAGGGTGGATAGTGACCGATGCAGGCACCATGGGGGGAGGAGCCGAAGGGGCTGATCGAGGGGCCGACTCAGGAGTTAGCACACTCCTCATGACCTTGAAGGCGCCCCTGTCAGGCAGAGCAGAAGGTCCCCACTCCGAGGAGACGAGAACCCCTGTCGGCACCAAGAAGGACGGCTCCAAGGCCGATGTTGGGGCCGAGCTCACCTGCGCCGATGCTCCGAGGGGGAAAACTGGGTCGGACAAGGGTCCGATGTCACTCGCCCCCTCGGAGCCAACGAGGGAGTCTCAGCGCCCAGATCCCTCCAAGGACGGAACCAAGGAAGAGATCGGAGCCGAAGAAGGAGCCAAAAGGTGTAGTATCGGTTCCGATGTTACCAAGATTCGAGCCCCAACCGGCTCCGAACACAAGGAGGGAGTCGGAGGAGGAACTGCTGTAGATACCGGGACAGCCACAGTCTGCTGAGAAGGGCTGGTTAAAATTTTGGCCAGGGCCTGCGACTTAAGGAGTCTATTAACCGCCCTCTCTAGATCATGATCAGATAGCCTGGAAGACCGAGATGAGTGGGACCCATGGCTTTTCTCAGATTTTGAGTAATGGTGACCTCGGCGCCGAGTGAACCGATTCTAGGGAAGGGGACCTAGAACGTTTTCGGCTCAAAGACGGTACCGACAATAAAGTCGGAGCTGACTGAGGTCTAGAGGTGTCGGCTCCAGCCAGAGTCGACGAGGTGGCAGGTGCTCCACCAGGCGACGGCTCTGAACTGGGAGCCGACGGCTTGGCGGGCTTAGAGGATTTACCCGACAAAGGCTTGGTCGGGGATCCTTCTGGCTTAAGTAAGCCTCTCAGGATGAGCTTGTTCCTATGCTCCTGCAGGACTCTTGGGCTGAAGGCATGACAGACCAAGCAGGAGTCCTGCAGGTGTAGGGGGCCCAAGCAAAAAACGCAAGGTGTGTGACCGTCTGTCGGAGACATCTTCTGACAGCACGAGTCGAAACTTTGGTATCCTTAGACATGATGGATACCAAAGAAAAGAGTCACTAGTGCTTAAACACACAGAACAACACACAGACACACACACTAGTTAAGCTACAATATTAAACAATTGCACAGTTAACTATATATAAATATATACATGCAAGTCTACAACTGTACTAAAGTAAAAAAGCTAACACTACCCTATAATACAAGGAAAGGGAGGGGAGATTAGCCACTGAGAAAAAAAAAGGGGGGGGGGAGAAACTCTCTAACTAAAATGAGTTTCTAAGAGGGGATATTAGGGAATAAACAGAGAGTTCACTAATCGGGAAGTTATAAATATAAGAAAAGTTTACAAAGAAAAACTAAAGTTAACTTTAAATATATCAATAAAATGAATACGACCTGGAGCCAAGTAAATTGCAACCTAGAAGCTGAAGCGGCAAACGAGATCTGGGGATCTGACACCTAGCATTGTGGGATATAGGGAGGGCCTCGAGCCAGTAAACAGCTCTCGAGCTTTAGAAAATTGCCGAGTCGGAGCCGAGGATCGGCTCCAAACCCATCCAGCAAGAATGAAGGCGAGATAGACAACTTAACATTCATTGTTACCAGACTGTGAGAATGTTGACTCCATAAACTTTTTAGGTACCACTGAAGTTTCCTTGTATGCAGTCTTGCATGCGGAATCAGTAGTATGCAGGATGCCATGAAGCCCAGAGCCTGCAGAATTAGTCTTGCAGAAGACTGGGTTTTTGTTGCTATCAGTTTGAAGTAAGTAGTCAGTTGCCCTTGCTTGTCTGGCATGAGGTAAGCCATCTGGGCAGTTGTATTTAAGCTTGCACCCACAATGTTAGCTTTTGAGAGGGTACCAGTTGTGATTTCTTTTCGTTTATTGTGTACCCTAGGCATGTTAGAAGTCTTTTCACAAACGCCAGGTGTCGAAGAAAAATGTCCTTGTTCTCTGCTTGAATGAGACAGTTGTCCAAGTAAGGATATATTTGTATACTTCTTTGTCTGCAAAATGCAATTACTGGTGCCAGGCACTTTGTAAAGACCCTGGGCGCAGTAGATAATCCAAAGGGCAGTCCAGAGAATTCGTAATACATTAAGCCAGCCTTGAATCTGAGGTATCTTCTGCACGATTGCTGGGACATGCAGGTATGCCTCTTTTAGGTCTGAAGTCACCAGCCAAGCATTCTTGCCCAGCATGGACAGAAGCTGCTGCAAAGCCAGCATTTTGAATTTTGGAATGTCCAGGTATGTGTTCAAAGTCGATAAATCCAGTACTGGCCGCCAGGCCTTGTCCTTTCTGGGTACCAAGAACAGTCTCGAGTAAAAACCTTGTCCTTTTTCCTGTTCTGGTACTGCCTGAATGGCCCCCATTATCCATGAGGGACATAACCCGTTTCTGTACCTCTGCCCACTGATTTTTTGGCAGATCTGGCCAACCATTTGCCATTGGCAGAGTGTGGAAATGGAATCTGTACCCCTGTGATACGATGTTTAGTACCCATTTGTCCTAGTTTATTAACTGCCAATTTTGAGCAAAACGTGCTAATTTTCCCCCTATGGGTGCTGCCAAAAGATAAGTGCTTGGTGAAGGCAGAGGGAAGTCACTGGGATTGCTTTCTGTAGGTTTGCGCTTTATCTCCTCCAGATTTGGAGGTGGAATCGCCCCATTGCTTTGACTTGTATGAATCTTGCGACTGGTATGTGGAACCCTTAGGGCATCTGGATTTGCCCCTTTGAGCTCCTTCTGACACAGAAAAGGACCAATTTTTGGTAGGCCAGTGTCTACTGAATCTTGGTGGCTGCACTTGTAAGAAGTCTTTAACAGTTTACATACACTTTTCTTTAAAACCTCTTCTGCCTTAATACCAAACAGGGAATCATGCTGTAAAGGTGCATCTAGCAATTTAGCTTTAACATGATCAGGTAAATTTTGTTCCTTTAACCAGGCATGCCTCCTAATCACAGATCCAGTAACTGCGGCCCTGCAGGAGGCCTCTAAGGAATCAAAACCACACTGCAACGTATGCTTTCCAACTTGTTCAGCTGCATGCAATAATTACTGCAATTCTTTATTTTCTGCACATTCTGAAATCAACATCATTTTCTGTTTCAGCAATCCCATAACATGTTGTTGGTACTTAAGCATATGAAATTGACAGTTTAAGGCCCTGATTGCCAAGGTTGCAGATGTATAAACCTTTTTTCCCCATCTGTCCAGTGCCCTTGAATCTCTGTCAGAGGGGGTAGGATTTTTTGCTGTTGAGGCCTTAACTCCCTTTGGACCCTGTGAAATAGTTTCAGGATCAGCAGCAGGGTTTCTAAATAAAAATGTATGAGAGTCAGGGACCCTATAATATCTGTCAGGCTTACTAGGAGCTGGAGGTAAGGAGTCGAGGGACAAGCTCAAATCCGAAAATACATCATCCACAATGTCTAAAACGGGGAATGGCTAAAGGCCTGTGCTGAGGAAGAAGGAGGAAATTCCTGAGCCTCTTTTTTGATTCTAAGAAGTCTTGACTCTCCCAGTGAAAATGCTCCCTCAAAGTATGCAAGGTTTCTCCAAATGAATAATCCTCAGGAGGAGATGCAGATGGATTAAACTCCTCAGCATCAGAATCCTCATAGGGAGGTACAGATAATTCCTGATCAGAAGAGGAATCAGAAGAAATAGAAACCTGATCTGAAGATTCATAATCAGTGTTTTGCCTAGGCCTCTTATCAGGAGGGGGATGGGTACCCCTGATCAAAGTAATAAGGTCTGCAGCCATTTTGATCATCTGTTTTTTAGGCATAGAGGCATGTGCACGTGGCTCATGCGTCAGTTTTTTAGTTTTAGAAGTTGCTTTTGTCTTTGGTTTTGCAGCTGTCATCGGTTTGATATACAAATGTTGAGGTCTGAATACACCCTCAGAAGCCGGTGCCTGCTCACCGGCTCCAGACCCATCCAAGGGAGATACTCAAGGTATCGGACCGACGGATGTATCTTGCGGTCTGCCGGACTCCACATGGGTGTTGGTAGAGGCTTGCGACTCGAAGGTAGCAGGTATCAGGGGCTGCGAAAGCGCCTCACTGAGTACCGGCGACTGGCTTAGGAGAAGCTTCTTCGGTTTTGGATCTCGACTGCCTTTCTCTGTCCTTTTCTTTGCATTTTTTATGTACTCCGGTAATCGGATTGCTATCCGATGACATTTCTGGGTAGTTAAATCTGTTTCCAAAATACTTTGATGCAAAAATATATAGACGCTTAATAGTGCATTGGTTAAATTTAGCACAAAACCGACAGCCAGGCACGTTGTGATCAGGGCCTAGGCAAGGAATACAGTATAAATGGAAATCTTCTTTATGAGGTATTTGCTTCCCACAAGTAATACAATTATTAACTTTTTCTGACATCGGTAAAAAGCAAGAAAAAAGTTTCCTCAACGGGGTACTTAGTTTTAGTGAAGACTTCGGTTCTGAAACTCAAACTCGAATATTTCAGTAGTCGGCCGACCGTCACTTGTGAAATGCTTCTGCTTCGGGCACCGCACGGCAAGAAAGACCAAAGAAAATGGCATCGGCTGCATGTTTTATACCCCTGACGATCTGACGTCATGGAAGAGGAGACAGCAACCGACGCAGGACCCAAGACTTTGGAATTCAGGCCGACTGAGGGCAACCTACCAGCAGATTACCCAAATGTAATGACTGCAACAGTGAAACACGAAGAACATCAAGTGACGTAGTACGAATGGAAGTCTCAGTGTGGGATCTGCTTTCTACAGACAATTGTTAATTTTTTCAGACATCAGTTAGTGCAAGAAAAAAGGATCCCCAATGGGGTACTTAGCTTTAGATGTTTTCAGCTCTGATTCAAACTCTGGTAGCAACTGACCAGCACACTTGCGAACTGCTTCTGCTACGAGTTCCACGGCAAGAAAGACTGATGTAATGGCATTGGCTGCCTTGCTTTATAGCACTGACTACCTGACATCAGATTACAGGTGACGGCAGCTGACGCAGAAAAATATTCACTCTGGTATTCAGTCTGGCCGAGGGCTACCACAGTTGGGATAACCCACAGGTGATGACTGCAACAGTGAAACACGAAGAACATCAATGGACATTGAGTAAGAAAGGTCACTGTTGAGTACCTCATACAGGTAGGAAAGCACTAGTGGAATGTCCGCCCCAAAGGGATCCACTTTCCTTGTTTGGGACCAAATGGAAAATCTTCTCCATTTGGAAACAAGATTTTCTAGTAGTGGGTTTCCTGGCCTCCTGCAAAACCCTCAGCACGTCCTGAGAGAATAGAAGTTACCTGAAAGGGATCAGAAGTTGATCACCCACAATGTCAGCTGTAAAGTAAGCAAATGTGGATAGTTCAATGATTCCTTGTCCTGAGCGAGAAGGTCCAGCAGGTGAGGTAATGTAGTGATGACCCTTGGCTAACTGCAAAAGAGAAGGGAACCACTGCTGTCTTGGCCAAAAAGGAGTCACTAACAAGACTTTTGGTTTGTCATGCAGAATTTTCAACAGGACTTTCTGAATTAAGGGGAAGGAGAGAAATGCATAGAGAACATCCCCTTCCATGAGAATGAGAGGGCATCCACCTTCCACAACTGAGAATGAGGGACCCTGGCACAGAAACGAGGAAGTTGTCTGTTCATAGGGGAGGCAAATAGGTCCAGTTCTGCAGTACCCACCAGTGAGCAAGGTCCAGAACACATTCCTGTGGAGCATCCACTCGTGAGATTGTGTCATGGACTTAATGCATCTGACACAGAGTTCTGAGCTGAAGGAAGGTACATGGCATGCAGTTACCTTGTATAAGGCAGCCAATTCCCAAGCCCTGATTGTCAAACGACAGAGGAGATAAGATTCTCTGCCCCCCCTGCTTGTTTATGTACCAAATGATGTGGTATTGTCTGTGAGGATCTGTAGTGGTCCTGGCAGGAACAGCGAGTGAAACGCCTGTAAGGCTAAAAGTAAAGCTCTCATTTGCCTGACGTCGATATGTTTCTTCCTTTGAGAATGGGACTAAAGGCCCTAAACTTTCCTGGAAGCAAAGGTTGCTCCCACCCCAAGTCTGAGGTGTCTGTGAAGAGTTGCTGAGCTGGTTGAGGAACTGTAAAGGAAGGCCACCAACCTAACTCTGCTTTCAAGCAGGGAAGAAGGGGAATCATGACATCTAAAGGATGAGCATGTTGGGACCAAACTGTCTTGAGAAACCACAGGAACTTTCTCATGTGTAGCTTTGCAAAGGGCAGCATGGGAACAGTGGAGGCCATAAACCCCAGCAGTCTCAGAAACTCCCTGGCCGTGACAGAAGGAAGAGGCAGAAGAGCCTCCATGAATGCCTTGAGATAGGTCGCTTTCTCCACAGGGAGAAAAACCATAATCAAATCTTTATGAAACCTGCACCCCAGGAATATAACACCCTGACTTGCTGTGAGACAGGACTTGAGATTAATTGTGAAACCCAGTGCCTGCAGAAAGGGAATGGATAAGTTCAAATGTTGATTTAAGGTGTCTTGTCTTCTGGCCAGAAACAACAGATCATCTAAATATGGGTAAACTTGAATTCCTTTCAGCCTTAACTATGCAATGGCTGGGGCTACGCACTTTTGAATACCCTTGGAGCAGTAGAAAGACCAAAGGGCAAGGCAGTAAATTGAAAGTGCAAAGAACCCACTGATAAGTGCAAACATATTCTGAAGAGGGGGTGTATAGGGATATGCAGGTATGCATCCTTGAGATCAAAAGAAGCTAAGAAAGCTTGAGGTGGGACCAGGGGCAGAAGAGTAGGTAGGGACAGCATTCTGAAGGAAGGCACCACTAGGAAGGTGTTTAAAAGGGAAAGATCTAAGATAGGCCTCCAAAGGCCATCTTTCCTTGGAACTAGAAACATCCTGAAGTAAAAACCCCTCCCCTGCTGGTCTTAAGGGACAGACTGAATGGTGCCTTGATTGGAAAGTTGATCCAGAATCAAGGGAAACAGATGCAGTTGACTGGAGGGAGGCTGAAGAATTCCCTGGAAGGGCGGGAGGGTTTTCCAAGTCATAAAGCATCCATTTTGGATGACTGAAATCACCCAGGAGTCCCAGGTAATCTAGGGAGAGGGGGAGGTCAAGGGACAGATGGGTATGACTTGGAAGAGGGTGCAAGGTGTCAGATGACTTTGTCTTGGCTGAAAGGGCTGCTAAGGAGGGGCTACAACAGCAGCTGTAGGAGTGACAGTCTTAGCCTGTGGATACCTCCTGGAAGGCTTGTGGGGGTCTAGTTCCAGAAGGAACAGGAGTGGAGGGACAAGCAGGTTTCCTAACAAAGGAAATCTTGGCCGGGAAATTCTATGAAATTTTGGAACTGGCGAAACCAGAAGGTGTTTCAAATCCTGGAGTTCCTTACCTTTTTCTTGCAGTGACAAACAACTCTGCGGCTGCTTTTCCAAAGAGCGAGGAATTGTCAAGACGGGCATCAAGCAATTTTTACTTGATACCATTAGGAAGTGCTTGGAGACGCGGCCAGGAATGTATTCTTAGAACAGAAGCAGCTGGTCTGGCAAAGGCCTCCACTGCATGCATCGTAATTACACTTGATAGAGTGCCTAGCTACGTGAGAGGAGGATGATAGGAGAGCAAGGGCCTGAGATTTAGCCTCTGAATTTGGCAATCAGGAAAGAGTTTGGCAAGCCTAGAGCATACCTGGACATGTGCATCTGATAATTGCCCTGATAACCAAGGTAGAAAAGTTATATAACTTCTTGCACAACCTTTCCAAAATTTTACTTCCCTTATCAGAAGGGAGTAACTCAGCAGAAAGTGATAACTGTAAGGACTTACCTGAGGTAATGGAAAACACAGCAGGATCAGCTGAGGGGCATTTAAAAAGAAATTTGCAATCCTCAGGGACCTTACAGAAACAGTCAGGTTTTCTCTGTGGCAGGGGCTTGGGAGTCAGAGGTCTTACATGCAGCCATGAAAACATCTAAAAAGGCTGGCAAGACTGGTGGGACTGCTGAAGGTGCAGGGATCCTTACCTGTAGAAGCTCATATCTTTTCTGTTCAGAGATTTGAGAAGAACCCCAATTGAAAAACTCCCTCATTTTATTAATAGTTTCCTCAAAGGAAAGCTCTTCCTTGGGAGAATCTCCCCCATCAGACTCCTCCTCTGGGGAAGCATACTCCACAGGAGAGGGAATTTGAGTAGACAAGTTAAAGAGTCTTCATTAGATGAAGACTCCTCAGAACCTGTGCCATGAATTTGAAGTTCTGCAGGTTGTCCTGAAATAAGGTCTTGGACCTCGGACAGTTGCACTGAAGAAGAAGCAAAGGCTGGGCCCGCTATGGGTGATTGTGAAGCCTCAGGACTCAAAGTCATCAGGGCCTTAATAAGGCCCTGTGAAAAAAAGTACAGTTTTGTACCTACCATAAATGTAGATGTTAGAGTGCTAATACAGCTGCAGTCATAACAGATGGGTTTTCCTGCCATCAGGCGGGTCCTCGGTCGGCCGAATTCCAAAGTCTAGGTCCGGCGTCGGATGTCGTCGCTTCTTCCCTGACGTCAGTGCAACAGGGGTGTAAAAGAACCAGCCAACGCCATTTTCTTCAGTTTTTCTTGCCCCAGATGTCAGGTGCCCTCAGAAGGGAGGCAAAACATAAATTTATGTAATAATGCAAATGCAATATAATCAAAAAACAGTAGTTGCAAGCAAATACACCATAAAAGAATACCCCAATGAGGTTGTATGAGGAGGTGTTCGCCATTAGGCCTGTCCCAAGAGGGGAAGGAGGGAGGGAAACCTGGACTGCAGCTGTATTAGCACTCCAACATCTACATTTATGGTAGGTACAAAACTGTACTATGTTCATCGTGCATACAGCTGCAGTCATAACAGATGGGTAGAATCCCAAAGCTAATAAAGGGGTGGTAGGCACTAAGTGGAACTAGGAGGAGCCAGGATGCCCTGCAAGACTGCAGTGGCAAAGCCCGCTCTAGTTTTGGAGTATAATGGTAGGTGATGGTGCTTGGAGAAAGTATGTACAGAACTCCAAGTGGCTGCTTCCAAAATATCTTTGGTAGGAACCCCCCTGAGGAAAGCTGCAGAGGTAGCTGTGGCCCTTGTGGAGTGAGATCTGATGCCTGTAGGTACAGTTTTACCATGAAAGGAGAAACAAAAGCGTATGCAGTGGGCTATCCATTTTGAGATTGTCTGTTTGGAAATAGGCTTCCCTTGAGCACCTGTAGCATAGGACACAGAGTTGCTCTGATTTTCTGAAAGGCTTTGTTCTGTCCAAATAATAACGGAGCTGTCTGTGAAAGTCCAAGGAATGTAGTAGTCTCTCCCCTTTGTTTTGTGGATTAGGGTAAAAGGTAGGTAAGTGGATAGCCTGATTCAAGGCTACCGTGGATACTACCTTTGGCATAAATGAAGGATTGGTTCATAAGGAAACTCTGTCCTGATGGAAAATGATGAAAGGCTGCACAGCCATGAGGGCTTGTAGTTCCGAAACCCTGCGTGCTGAGGTGATAGCTAGAAGGAAGGCTGTTTTCCATGACAGATATTGCAGATCTGTTGAAGCAGCTGGCTCAAAAGGAGGCAGGGTTAGTTTTTCTAGAATGAAATTGAGGTCCCAAGCAGGTACTGGTTGCTTCCTTGGGAGGGGTTTATATTCTTAGCTCCTCTGAGGAACTGTCTTAAGAGAGGGTGAGAGAATAAAGGAGGATCAGTGTTGTACTCTGCAGAAATGGCTGAGGCATGGATTTTGATGGAGGAGAATGAAAGTCCACTGCTTAGCAGCTCGGCTAGGTACTGTAATATTTGAGGTAAATTCAGTATTCCAGGATTCTGACCCTTTTTCTGATTCCAGGCACAAAACCGTTTCCATTTTGCGGAGTAGGCTTTTCTAGTAGAAGGCCTTCTGGCCTCCAAAATGACATCCTGCACCTCCTTGGAGAGTAGGGTCTGCTGTGAATTTAAGGAATCCTCCATGCGGCTAGATTGAGTGTTTTCAGCTGACTGTGAAGAGTTATGAAGTTGTGCTGAGTCAGTAGAAGAGGCATTAGAGGCAGGATCCATGGTGGGGAATGCGTCAGGCTCCTCAGGAGTGGGTACCAGTGTTGTCTTGGCCAGTCTGGAGCAATGAGAATCATCTTTGGTCTGTCTGCTCTGACTTTTAATAGAACTTTGGGCAGCAGTGGAAGAGATGGAAAGGCATAAACCGTCATTGTTGTCCAACTGAAAGAGAGTGGGTCCACTTTCCAGGCCTGTGGATGAAAGGTCCTTGAGCAGAATTTTGTCAACTGGTAATTTCTGTGGGTGGCAAAGAGATCTGTCTGGCCTTCCCCATGCTTGAATTATCATTGTAAAAACTTGAGGATGCAACTTCCATTCGTGTGGATCTGTCATATTTCTGCTCAGGTTGTCTGCCAGTGTGTTTTCCTTGCCTGGCAGGAACTGTGCTTGAAGTTGGATTTGTAATTCCAGAGCCATGTTCCAAAGAGACATGGCTAGCCTGCATAGGGGGTATGAATGGGTTCCTCCCTGTTTGTTTATGTACCACATCACTGTGGTGTTGTCTGTCCTTATCAATAGCTGGCCTGGATGCAGTAGGTCTTTGAAAGCCATAATAGCATTTATTACTGCTAGCATTTCCTTTTGATTGATGTGTAGGTGCTTTTCTTTTTGTGACCATTTGCCCAGAATGCACCGATCTGTCATGTGCCCCTCAGGCGTAGTCCGAGGCGTCTGTTGTGATGACTTGATTTGCTTGAGGCTTGCAGAATGGGAGACCTATGTTTCTTTGGCATGCATGAGCCCACCACAGAAATTCCTTTTGAAGACATGGAATCAGCGGTATGACTGTTTCCAAACTGTGGCTGTGTTGAGACCATAAGTTTTTTAGGTACCATTGAAGTTTCCTCATATGCAGCTTTGCACATGGGATTAGCAGGATGCAGGATGCCATGAATCCCAGAGCCTGCAGGATTTTCCTTGCAGTCAGCCGGGTGAAGGTTGCCAGTTTTCTGAAGTATTGAGTTAATTGCCCGTGTTTCTCTGGTGTGAGGTAGGCCATCTGGGTGTTTGTATCCAAGCTGGCACCCAGGAAAATTATTGTTTGAGAGGGTATTAGTCTTGACTTCTTTTTGTTGACTGTGTATCCCAGAGATTTCAACAACATTATTACAAACGCCAGGTGTTTCAGAAGAGTGTGTTTGCTGTCCGCTTGGATCAGGCAGTTGTCCATATATGGGTATATTTGTATCCCTTGAAGTCTGCAGAAGGCAATTACTGATGCCAGGCATTTTGTGAACACTCTGGGCGCAGTAGATAAGCCAAAGGGCAATGCAGAGAATTGATAATGGGATGAACCTGCAAGAAATCTGAGGTATCTTCTGCAATCTTGTCTGATTGGGACATGCAGGTATGCCTCCTTGAGGTCCAATGTTACCAGCCAAGACTCCTTGCCCAGCATGGGAAGAAGCTGCTGTAATGTGAGCATCTTGAACTTTGGTGCAGTAAATATGTGTTTAGGATGGATAGGTCCAAAATAGGTCTCCAATCTTTGCCCTTCCTTGGTACCAGGAATAGTCTGGAATAAAAACCTTGACCCTGTTCTTGTGCAGGTACCTTTTGAATAGCTTTCATGTCCATGAGATCTGAAATTTGTTTTTGTGCCTCTGCCCTTTGATTGTGTGGCAGGTTTGGCATGCCTCTCATTTTTGGAAGGGTGTGAAAGTGGAATCTGTAGCCTCTATCTATAATATCCAGGATCCATTTATCTTTTGTGACAATATGCCAATTTTTAGAAAATAATGCCAGTTTTCCACCTAAAGGTGCTGCCATTTGAGCCTTGCTTGGCATGCAAAGGGGAAAGTCATTGGGTCTGCTTCCTGAATGGCAGTGAACTATCCTCACCCCCTCTTGGTGTAGGTGTTTGCCATTGTCTGCCTCTAAATGATCCTTGAGATTGCCCTCTACCCCTCGGGCGCCTGTATCTACCTCTTTGAGGTCTGTCCGTGGCTGGAAAGGACCAATTTTTTGAAGGCCAATTTCTAATGAAGCGTGGGGGTTGTACCTGTAGGAAATCTTTCACTGTTTGTATTGATTTTGCCTTTTCCTCCATTTTCTTTAATACCTCCTCAGCTTTAACACCAAACAATACATCTTTTTGAAGAGGTGCATCTAGTAATTTAGCTTTGACATGATCTGGTAAGGTTTGCTCTTTGAGCCAAGCATGTCTACGTATGACTGATCCTGTAACAGCAGCTCTACATGAGGCCTCTAAAGCATCAAAACCACATTGCAAGGTATATTTACCCACTTGCTCTGCACTATGCAACAAATCCTGCAACTCCTTCAAGTCTGGTTGTTCAGGTTGTGACATTTTGCTTTTCAACTGAGACAACAAAAACTGTTGATACTTTAACATATGGAACTGACAGTTTAATGCCCTCATGGTTAAGGTGGCAGAGGTGTATACCTTTTTCCCCCACCTTTCTAAAGCTGTGGAATCCCTATGAAGGTAATGGATTTTTGGCAGTGGAGGCCTTAATTCCCTTGGGACCCTGCGAAATAGTTTCTGGGTCAGCCGCATGGCTTTTGTACAGGAATTGGTGTGAATCAGGAACCCGGTAATACCCGTCAGGCTTGACTGGAGCTGGAGGTAAAGAATATGGGTTAAGGCTGGCCTCTGAATACACATCATCTAGTATGTTTAAGACTAGAGGTATAGCCAGAGTCCTGTGGTGAGGGAGCAAGAGGAAATCCCTGAGCCTTTTCTTGGAGTCTGAGTACTCTTGGCCTTCCCAGTGGAAGTGTTCCCTCAAGGTATGCAAGGTTTCCCCAAAAGAGTAATCCTCAGGGGGGGGGAGACAGAGGGAATGAACTCCTCTGCATCAGAATCTTCGAAAGGGGAGTAAGAATGTTCCTGGTCCTCAGAATATTCTGAAGTAATGGAGGCCTGGTCCGAGGAAGGGTATTCTTCCTCCACTCTGGGCCTTTTGTCCGAGGGGGGTTGAGAACCCCTGATAAGAGTAATCAAATCCTCAGCCATTTTGAGCATCTGCCTTTTAGGCATGGGGCCTTGAGAGTGGCCCTGTGGAGTTTGTCTTTTAGAATGCATGGCTGCTTTAGATTTAGTGTAAGCCTTAATGGAAAAAGAAGATGAAGGCCTGAAGACACCTTGAGAGGTGGCAGGCCTGTCTGAACTCTGAGTTTCCCCGCCAAGAGTGGCTTCGCTATCTGTAGTCGGGGTGTGGGCCGAAGAGCCTGCGACCTCGGGCACAGAAGACACTGCTAATGAAGTGTCATCGGTAGTCAGGGGCTACGTAGGCGCCTCGCTGAGAACCGGAGCACCTGTAGTCGGCTTTAGCGTGGTGTCGGTAGAAGTCGCGGACCTCGTATGTCGGTCCTTATCTTTGCGTCGTTTACTCAAAACTGGAGTCAGAGTATCCGATGACATGTTATAATTAAACTTTTTTGCCAAAATAGTGTTGGGCGAACTCCGCCCGACGCTTAATAGTGCGTCTGTTGAATGTAGCACAAAAACGACAGGCTGAGACGTCGTGGTCTGGGCCTAAGCAAGGAATACAGAGGGAATGGAAATCCTTATGCGGTATTTGCTTCCCACATGAAATGCAATTATTAACTTTGTCTGACATCGGTCCGAGGCAAGAAAAGTTTCCCCAACGGGGTACTTATCTTTCAAGAAGTCTTCGGTTGAAAAAATATTCGTAATCTCAGGAGCTGGCCGACCGGCACTTGCGAACTGCTTCTGCTTCGGGCACCGTGCGGCAAGAAAGACTGGAGAAAATGGCGTCAGCTGGTTCTTTTATACCCCTGTCGTACTGACGTCAGGGAAGAAGCGACGACATCCGACGCCGGACCTAGACTTTGGAATTCGGCCGACCAAGGACCCGCCTGACGGCAGGAAAACCCATCTGTTATGACTGCAGCTGTATGCACGATGAACATCTTTCCAATCCGACACAGGAGAAGAAACAGCGGGAAAGTACAGTTGTGTACACTTACCATAAATGTACATGTTCGAGTGTATTCACTGTTGCAGTCATCACATTTGGGTTATCCCTGCCAAGGTAGCCCTCGGCCGGCCCGAATACCAGAGGCTTAGTATTTCTGCATTGGTTGCTGTTGCTTCGTGACTGACGTCAGGTCGTCAGTAGTATAAAGTAAGGCAACCGACGCCACTACATCAGTTTTTCTTGCCCTAACCTGTCAGGAGCTCCCAAGGAGGAGCCAGGTTCTGGTGGAAGAACCCCACCAGTAGAAAGTAAATACCAATATGTCCCTTGAAAGGAAAGAGAAAGACAAAAAGGGATGGAGGTAGGGAGACTGCAACATTGAATACACTCGAACATCTACATTTATGGTAAGTGTACACAACTGTACTATGTTCTTCGTGTTTCACTGTTGCAGTCATCACATTTGGGTTGATTCCCAAAGCTGAGGAAATGGGTGGAGGCAGTCAAGGAAACTATCGGCTGGCTAGGATGCCCTGCAAGACTGCAGAGGCAAACCCTGCCCTGGATTTGGAGAAGAGAGGCAGGTGGTAATGTCTGGTAAAAGTGTGAACAGATGTCCATGTGGCAGCCTCCAGGATGTCCCTGGTGGGTACTCCTCTGAGGAAAGCTGCAGATGTGGAGGCTGCCCTGGTGGAGAGAGTTCTGACCCCCTTTGGGGGAGGCTTTCCATGTTGTGTGCAGCAGAAATGGATACAGTGTGCTATCCATTTGGAAACGGTTTGTTTGGGGATGGCTTTGCCTTCTGTTACAGTAGCAAAGCTAACCAGCAATTGATCAGACTTTCTGAAGGATTTAGTCTTGTCTAGATATAATCTGAGCTGTCTGTGCACATCTAGAGAGTGCAGAATCCTCTCTCACTTGTTCTGGGGATTAGGAAAAAAGGTGGGCAAATGAATGGATTGGTTGAGAGCCACAGTGGACTACCTTGCGCATGAAGGACGGGCTAGTCCTGAGGGATAACCTGTCAGCAAGGAAGATGATGAAGGGTTCCACAGCCATGAGTGCTTGCAGCCCGGAGAAACTTCTGGCTGAAGTGATGGCCAGCAGGAAAGCTGTCTTCCAGGAGAGAAATTTTAGCTCTGCAGAAGAAGATGGTTTTTGAAGGGGATAGGGTGAGCTTCTCCAACACAAAGTTATGTTCCCAAGCTGGGGTTGGTGCTCTTCTGGGTAGTCTCAAATTGTTAGCCCCTCTTAGGAACTGTTTGATCAAAGGGTGTGAGAAAAGGGGCTGCTCAGTGGGAAAATGAGCAGAGATAGCAGAGGCATGAATTTTAACAGAGAAAAAAAGAGAGGCCACTGTGTAGCAGGTCAGTTAAGTAATCCAGGATGAGAGGGAAGGAGGGTTGTGCCGTGTTGACTCCCTTAGCCTGAATCCAGGTGCAGAACTTCTTCCATTTGTCAGCATAAGACTTTCTAGTGCTAGGGCATCTGGCCTCACGTATAACATCTAGAACCTGTTTACTGAGGTTGGCAGATTGACCTAGGGTTAGGGAATAAGCCAAGCTGCCAAATTGAGTGTCTGTAATTGGGGATGCATGAATTCCCCTTCCCTCTGGGTCAGGAGATTTGGAATCTGAGGAAGATGACATGGTGGCAGAGGGGACAGGCTGCCACTTTTCTGAGATTTAAAAAAGTTCAGTTACAGGCTTGCTGTTCTTGAACTGTTTTGTAAGTTTCTGTGAGGCCATTTTTTGCTTGGGCTAAAGGGAAGTCTCTCTGTTGATCAGTGGCAGTGAAAAACATTGAGCAGCCTGCCTGCCCCTGTGGGAGTGGTTACTGACTTGAAACTGTAGTTTTATTGGCCATTTTGGGTCAATTCCAAAACTCCTTCATCTTCCTCTCTTAAAACCCTCTTTTGCGCATTTTTGTGCATAGCGCAACAGCGGGCAGCGCCACCTAATTGGGTTTAAAGTATTCCTGGCTCCACAAAGTCTGCTCTTCACTTTTTCCCTTAGAACTGCTCTATCTCTCAATTTAAACACCATATTCTCATTCTAAGGCCCTTCACTGGTCCAATTAAGTAATCCTACAAGTTAGCACTATTAAACCATAAGCACTACTTACTCTTATACTCTCTACGATTACCCTGTCCTCTATTGGTCCGTCTTAAATTCAGTTTCCCTATATTACTCTAGCATGTCCAAAGGTCAGTCAATGGTTTCCTCTCCAGTCCAGCTGGTGAATCTGGGAATTTTGAGGCAATGTTACAACTGTCTCATGTACACGGACAACCCTCTCCTCCTCCAAACAGGTTCAAATATATGTGACAGATGCAACTATTTAGCCAAACTGGAGGCTGAGCTCTCTCATCTCAAAACTGGCGTAACCAGTCAGGAGGAGAAGGTAACGTCACACAACACAATTCCAGTATCACATAGTCCCACCACATCAGCGAACCAAACACATAAATACACAAAAACATACTCGGAGGCTCTAAATAAAAATCTACCGAAGCAACAGAGACCTCCAAAGCAGACATCCAAGCAAACGCTACCTCAGAACAAAACACGCACAACACATAGCCCACAAAGTCAGTGTGCCAAGCAGCCACAGCCCTTAAGGCTGAATAACACACCTGACACTCTTGTAATAGGTGACTCTATTGTCAGACACACTGACGTCCCGCTCACCAGGCTGAATAAAGAGAAGGTCATGGTGAGCTGCCTGTCGGGTGCTAGGATCCGCCACATAATGCAAGCACTCAGGTCACTCCAAAGCAAATACAAATATGACTCAGTCATTGTACATGCTGGTGTGAATGACCTGAGACGTACCTCCCTGGACTACATGAAGAGAGACATAGAGGAGCTCTCTGATCATGTAGCCCAGGCTGGTATGACCCTGACCTTGAGCAGCATCTTACCCTCACCTAGAATGATGCCACAGTACAAAGACAAAATGATCGATCTTAACAACTGGCTAAAATTTTGGTGTCATTCAAAGGGGATCCAGTGTCTGTCAGCCTGGGATGACATGCTCGACAAGCCACGTTGCTTCGCTAGGGACGGCTTGCACCTGTCACCACTGGGCTTTCGGATATTGGCAAAGGCTCTTGCCACCCCATAGTGCCTTTTTAGGCAAGGCTCAAAAGTCAAACCCACCCCCATAGACAGCACAAGGAACAAGAAACTAAGGGTAATGCTGCTAAATGCCAGAAGTCTTAACCTCAAGATGCACGCACTAGAAGCTCTCCTCAGTATGGAGAACATCGATATCTGTGCAGTGACAGAAACCTGGTTCAAGGCTCCAGAGAGCACCCCAGCACTACCAGGCTATACCTCATATCATGCTTTTTGGCCCCAAAACCCAGACCGAACCACAAAAGGAGGGGGAGTTTCCATATTTATCAAGGATATCCACACCTCCAGGTTAGTGGCATTGCACGAAGTATCGGAGACCATCCATGTGCAACTAACAGTGGGCAAGACTGCTTTTCAGTTTACAGCATCCTACAGACCACCCTCTCAAAGTCAGGAATCCCACTCTGCTTTCCTGAAAACATTGGAGAACATGAAGATCTCTCCGAACACCATTATATTGGGCGACTTCAACTACCCAAACATTGACTGGGAGCACTACTCAAGTTAGCACCTTAGCCCAAAGGTTCCTGGAAATTATAAACTCAAATGCTATGGAACAACTAGTCACCACTCCCACAAGAGGGGACAACATACTAGACCTGATCATTACCAACATGGGGACTCTATGCTCCACACCACAAGTATATCCCTCATTGGTAAGATCAGACCATAAATTAATTTCACTGGATGTCCACATCCCGACCCCACCCCCAGCCCAGAAAACCACAGTGAAAACTTCTCAAAAGCAAACTTCTCACTTCTCAAAACTGAAGTGGAATCCTTCAAGGCCCCAGGGCCATGGAAACTACGGCCCAAACTGCAGAATCCTATATAAACGCATTCTACGGACATCTCCAGGAATGCATGGATCATGCTATCCCAAACAAAACCAAGACCCAATCATCCAAAGGCAGGCGTCCAGTCTGGTGGACCCCTGCCATAAATAAACTGTACAACAGAAGGAGGAAGCTACTACATGAAAATCCCTAATAGGGAAGGCATCTCTGATCAGTACTAGCAAAAAATTACGATCCCTCATAAAATCCTCCAAGGCCAGCTTCGAGAGAAAAATTGCACAGGACACTAAAGACAATCATAAGGCTTTTTTCAGTTATGTTAGAAACCTGGGATGCAACTCCCAGACTCGTTCTGAGTTGATTCTAAACGACAAAAAATACACTGAACCCACAGACATCGCCAATATCCTGGCAGACAGGTTCAGTGCAAACTTCTCCACCCCCAAAGAGCAAGTATCTATCCCAGCAGAGGGCTGCCTCCCAAACATCTCTGATGCTCAGGTGAAGGCTGCCCTCTCCAAAGCAAAAATCACGGCTTCCATGGGACCAGATGGCATCCCAGGTTGCATCCTACATGAACTCCAAGAGGAACTAATCCCTCAAATAAAACAGCTATACAATCTCAGCCTCACTACAGGATATGTGCCCACAGAATGGCGTACAGCAACAGTGGTCCCACTCCACAAAGGTGGAGCCTCTACGGACCCTGGAAACTATCGCCCCATAAGCCTGACTAGCTTAGTCTGCAAGGCTATGGAGAGGATCATCATGGAGCTCATAAACAAAGACATTGGGGACCTACAGACACTAGATCCTACCCAGTTCGGCTTTGTCAAGGGCAGATCCTGCCTTTTGAACCTGGTTGACTTCTTCGAAACAGTCACCAAAGCCATAGATGAAGGGAAGGTAGTCCACACAGCCTATCTGGACCTTGCAAAGGCATTTGACACAATACCCCACTGGCATCATAGATAAGCTATCCAGCTTAAATATAAACCCCATGTCACAAGATGGGTCGCAAACTGGCTCAAAGACAGAACCCACAGAGTGAGAGTTGCTGGAGCCATGTCAGACTCGAAACCAGTCACAAGTGGCGTCCCACAGGGTTCAGTCCTGGGACCACTCTTGTTCGGTATATACTTTTCCGAGGTACAGGCAAACGTGGGAGGACTATGGCTCACCAAGTTCGCAGACGACTGCAAACTGGGCGCCATAATCAACTCTCCAGCTGACGCAAACATCCTTCAAAAAGGTCTCACAGAGACAGATAACTGGTGCCAGCGCCATGGTTTAAAGCTAAATGCCAAAAAATGTATAGTCATACCCTTTGGCAAAAACAATGTGCCCACAAATTACCACATAGGCGGAAACCCATTAAGTACAGAGAACGTTATTAGGGACCTGGGGACCCAAGTTGATAGCAATCTCTCCTTTGAAAACCACATTGCCAAAGTGGTTAGAAAGACCTTCTACATAGCCCACCTCATCACAAAGGGTTTCACATCTAGATCAAGAGAGGTAATCGTGCCCCTTTATTCATCCCTCATCAGGCCCATCATAGAATTCAATGCCCCTTTTGGGATGTACCTTACTCGACACCTGCAGCAATTAGAAAGACCCCAAAAGTATCTCACCAAGAGGATCAAGGGTCTCAAACAGATGCCATATGCTGCTCGGTTAAAAAACTCCAGCTCTACTCAGTTGCATACCGCCTACTTCGAGGCGATCTATGCCTGACATACAAAGCTATGTCAAATCCAGAATTAATGGACATGCTCCACCTCAGTAAATCTAAATCCCTTAGAGCCACACGCTCGAGGGACTTGAACCTCAGCACAGAAATAAATAGAACTTGCTGGAGGGACAGGTTCATAACACAGAGGCTCCCTTCACTCTGGAATAGAATTCCAGTTCATGTGAGGCAGAGCACCTCACTGAATCTCTTCAAGAAGAATCTTGATAGGTGGATGGGGGATCGTAGGTTTGTCCCAGGGATTACTCCCGTGTCACTATTAGACAGAGACACAGTAAACTACACCTTAAAAAGGGCACAGTATACTCAAATCAAGGGGTGGCGTAAGCCATACATAATCGGGCTAGGCTTATAATTGCCTTAGGGCAGATAGCCTAGTATGAACCTATGAGCAAGGGGTACCAGTGCTGGTGAGGCCAGTCTGGAACGATAAGGATTGTCCTTGGGTTTTCCTCCTTTATCTTGAGTAGTATCCTGGGGATGAGAGGTAGTGGAGGAAAGGCATAGACTGATAGATTGACTCAGGGAAGGACAGGGCGTCCACTTTCCAAGCCATGCAGTGATGCTCCATGGTGCAGAATTTGCTGAGCTGATGGTTGGTGTTGGAGACAAAGTGGTTGACCTTCGGGGTGCCCCAATTCTGAGTTATTAGGGTGAAGGTTTTTCTGTTAAGCTGCCACTCTCGTGGGTCCAGAAGATTTCTGCTTAATTGCCCTGCCAGAGAGTTGAGAGAACCTGGTGGGAATTGTGCTAGAAGGTGGAGTTGCATAGCATAGGCTGCCTGCCAAAGGGTCATGGCCAGCCTGCACAGAGGGTAGGAGTGAGTCCCTCCCTGCTTGTTGATGCACCACATAACAGTGGTGTTGTCTGTTTTGATCAGGAGAGTCCCTGGGGAGTGAAGGGGCTTGAAAGCTATCAAGGTATGCTGGGCAGCCACCATCTCTTTTTGGTTGATGTGCAGATGGATTTGCTGTGGACTCCATTGGCCCTGAATGCACCTGCCGTCCAGGTGTGCACCCCAGGCATAGTCTGATGCATCTGTGGTGTGGGTCCGGGCAGCGGGGGTGGTGAGAAAGGTAGTCCCCTGTTGTGGGAGCATGCTGTTGCCCACCAAAGGAAATCTTTTTTGAGGCAAGGAATTATAGGTATAAGAGTATCCAGGTCTTGAGAGTGTTGACACCAAAGGCTTTTTAGGCACCACTGAAGTTTCCTCATATGCAGTCTGGCATATGTAATGAGTAGTATGCAAGATGCTATGAACCCCAGAGCTTGCAGGATTTTCCTTGCAGAAAGCTGGGGGCTGGTGGCTAATTGAGAGAAGCAGACCGTCAGGAAAATTTGCTTTTCGGGTGTAAGGAGTAGGATGCTGTGTCCAGGCTTGCTCCCAGGAATATAATCCTTTGGGTGGGCACCTGTTTGGATTTCTTTTTGTTGATAATGTACCCTAGGGAGGTTAGTAGGGAATTTACAAAGGTCAGGTACTTGAGCAGCTTTTCCTGGCTGTCTGACTGAATTAGGCAGTCTAAATATGGGTAAATCTGGATATTCACTAACAAACTTGTAAAAAAATAAATGCAAAAAATGCTGAAAAATGACCACAGGTGGCAAGACAAATCCAAGGAACAAAATATAATCCACAGAGATAAGTTTTAATTCATAAAATCAAGTAGTGTAAGCACTTTCGTCTTGCTTCTGTGAGCAAGACTTCATCAGACAAACAGAACTAATGTAAAATGCAGCTATTTAAAGTGTCACATGCTGAACATCAATTAGCTTCTAAAAGCAAAAGTTACAAATATTTAAAAACATTTCAATATAAATACAAATGCTAAATTAATAAGTATGAATAAATAAGCAAGCATGAATAAAACTGACCAAGAATGAACATGCACGCTGAGGATGACCTGATTTTAAAAATATAAAAAACTTTGTTTAAAACTGTCCTAAATAATTACCTGAAGTGCAAAATGAGCAATTCATTTAAAAGAAAATTCATTCAAAAGAAATACCCACTAGTAAAATCAACTATTACCCAGCTTGCCAGTTACCTAATAGAATACAAAAAATACAAAGAGTATAAAAAAAGTAATTCGAGTAAGATCCAAAATCTGGACATTCCTTTGTCTGCAAAAGGCAATGACTGGAGCCATTTTGTGAAAACTCTGGGAGTAGTAGATAAGCAAAAGGGAAGCGCAGAGAATTGAAAGTGCTGAGATCCTGCCATGAAATGGAGAGTTTTTCTCCTAGGGGTAAGTGAAGGTGGACAGTGGGAGGGGGTGGAGGTGAGTCATTGTGAGTTCTTACCATAAGGGGGTGGATTAGAACTCCCTGGTTTTGAAGTGGAGTTGGTCCACTGCTTTGATCTCTGCATTCCCTGTGGCTGTTTTTCTGGGGGGTCTGGTTCCCTGGGGTCTGGGCTGAACTGGCTTGGAGGGAGCAGAAAAAGGACCAGTGTTTGGTGGGACAATGTCTGCTGAACCTGGGTGGCTGTACCTGTAAAAAATCCTTAACTGTCTGCATAGATTTTGCCTTTTCTTCCATCCTTTTTAAGACCTCTTCTGTCTTGGTGTCAAATAAGTTGTCTTTGTGCAAGGGGGCATCCAACAATTTAGATATGATATGGTCTGGTAAGGGCTGTTCCTTAAGCCATGCATGCCTTCTAATGACGACTGCTGCCCTACAAGAAGCTTCTAGGCCCAGGGCATCAAAACCACAGTGCAAGGTGTGTTTAGTTACTTGACTTGAAGAATGCATTAACTCTTGTAACTCTTTAGATTCTGCACAAGCAGGAAAGGAAGATACTTTTTGTTTGAGGAGTTCTAAGGTATGCTTTTGAAATTTTAGCATATGGAACTGACAATTTAGTGCCCTGATAGCAAGAGTAGCTAAGGTGTATACTTACCCCATCTGTCTAGTGCTGCTCGGGAATCCCTATCTGAAGGGGTGAGATTTTTAGCAGAGGTTGCTTTAATTCCTTTAGGCCCTTGAGAAAAAAACCTCATGGTCAGCAGTAGAATTTTTAAAAAGAAATTTGTGAGAGTCAGGGACCCGTCTAGTTTTTGGGTGCAGGAGGGAGGGTGTCAGGAGTCAAGCTGGATTCCAGGAAAACATCCTCCACAACATCCAGGACTGGGGGGATGGCTAAGGGTCTGTGCTGAGGAAGATCTAAGAATTCCCTGAGTCTCTTTTTAGACTGAGGGTAGTCCTGACTCTCCCATTGGAAATGCTCCCTTAAGGTATGAAGGGTTTCCCCAAAGGAAAAATCCTCTGGGGGAGAGGCTGAAGGGATGGAATCCTCTGCATCAGAATCCTCATAAGTGGACAGGGTTTGCAAGTCTTCATATTCAGATGCATCAGAGTCATCAGACTTTTGTTCAGACATAACTATAGGGGACAAATCTCTTCTCCTTTTGGAGGGGGCAGCTTGGCTTCCCCTGATCAGCATGATAAGGTCTTCCACCATTTTAAGCATTTGAGACTGAGGCAAGGAAGCAGGTGCCTGAGATTGGGTAGTCTGTTTCTTGGATGTGGTTCATACCCTGGGCCTAAGAGATTCGGTTGTTTTTGAAAGAATGGTAGTCGCAAAAGAAGACGTCGGTTTGTGTCGAGAATCGGTAGTGCAAAGGACTTCCTCAGAAGCCGGTGCCTGCTCAGCGGCTTCGGACCCATCCAAGGTAGAGACGACCACGGGATCTTTAGTCAAAGAAGAGTTTTGTGGCATACCGGACTCTGAAAGGGTCTCGGTAGTGGCCTGCGAATCCACAGAAGTAGGCATCAGGTGCTGCGAAAGCACCTCACTGAGGACCAAAGAACTGATGACTAGCTTAACGGGAGCGTCGTCAGTAGGCTTGGGCCTGTGCGGTCTCTGTCTTTACCTTTATGTTTCTTTGGAAGATCTGCTGTCGGACGGCTTACTGAAGCCATATCGAAATTAGAGGACTGTAAGCGAAAATATCTAGCTACAATAAGGGCCCAATGATGGATAGTTCTGGCGTTGAACAAAGCACAGAAGCGACAGCAGGGGACGTCGTGGTCTGGGCCTAAACAAGTGATGCAGTAAGAATGAAAGTCTCTGTGCGGTATTTGCTTTCCACAGGCGAGACAATTGTTAACTTTTTCTGACATCTGTTAGTGCAAGAAAAAAGGATCCCCAATGGGGTACTTAGCTTTAGAAGACTTCAGCTTCAATTCAATAGACGAAACTCGGGTAGCGGCTGATCGGCAAGAAAGACTGATGTAATGGCGGCGGCTGCCTTACTTTACACTACTGACGACTTGACGTCAGTCCCGAAGTGACAGCAACTGACACAGAAATACTAAGCCTCTGGTATTCGGGCCGGCCGAGGGTTACCCTGGCAGGGATTACTCAAACCTGAAGACTGCAACAGTGAAACACGAAGAACATCATACCTAGTGTCTTTTGCTTCTTCACAGGCTTTTCCTGTTGAAGAGAAAAAAATGGATGTAGGCCTAACCTCCAGTAATTCTTTGGACAAGGAAGCTGGAGCAGTTCCTGACTCTTCTCTAATAACTAGCTGTGGTTCCCCCAAGTCGAACAAACTGGATGCCTGCTAGCCTCAGACATGCTAAGATCCACACGTCTTATGGCATCCATCCCAGTACCCTCTGAGGGAGCAGATCCTTCCTCCAATAGTACTGTCAGGTTTTCGTCAACCTCAAGGGGTATGTTGAAGGAAGCAGGCACAGGTAAAGAGAATTCCGGCCTAGCCTTCCTGACCCTCCTCTTTACAGACAGCTCAGAAGTATTGGTGGAACCTTCCATAGTGTCCTTAGCCAGACATTTAAGTCTTTGGTTTTCTATGTATAAAGTCAAAGCAGACAGATAACTGTGCACAGTTTTGGGAATGAAGGCCTGACAAATAGAACAGGACCAGTGGCCGTGAGTAGGCCCTAAGTAAACAAGCACAGCTCGTGACTATCTTTATGTGGAATTTGCCTTCCACACATACACTTGCCCTTCCTGGATGACATTAAGAAAACAACAGACAGCAGCAATATATTAAATCCCTTATGAGGTACTTATCCGAGGCTTCAAGACAAACCAACAGGATCCAATGGCAGACCGAACATACAAGTCAACCTTTCCGAATGGTGGTGAAAGATTTCTGAAGATGGTACTTGTGGATGTCCCTTTTACAGCAGACATTGTCTGTGCCTGTGTGTGATGTCCTATGTACAGGCAGTGGCTCTAAGCTCTTGTATACAGGCCAGACATTGGGTCATTTGGGCGGAATACAACCCAGATGTACAGAATACTGCAACATTGGATAGAAGGACATCTCATTCCAGGACAAGCCAGTTTTCTGTCTGACTGCCTTAGTTGCTGCCTGCTGACACTACATGAGTGGTTGCTAAGCTTGTTCATAAAGCAGCAGCAGTCTCTCACAGGGGAAACTCTGCTGTAACCTGTCTGCATCCTCAGCCGGTGCCAAATGCTGCCATTTCTTTTGCCTTATTTTCTCACCACGGCATGACCTGGTGATGCTGTTGTCCATAACTGGGCCCCAGGTCTCCTTTATGCTCTTCATGCCTTTCCTCTTGCTCACCTCATTCTTTCAGTAGGAAAAAGTAAGCAAGTCCAGTGTGATGCTCACAAATCCTTTTTTGGCCCTGACATGCTTGGTTCTCGGTTCAGTTACGTCCCCATCTTCTGGAGAAGCCTCTGTGCTAGAGGCCCTTCTCAACCTTTTTGACTCACCCTTCCAGCAAGTCCCAACCAGTCTTACACAACCTCAACTTACCAGTTTGGTTTCTCCAAAACTGGAGATGGCCTTCTGGTTGAATATGAAAATGGTCAAGTGGAATCGGGAAGATATGTAAAAGCAAGTGGATCAGTTTTACTACCTGGCCTACTTCTAAAGGTCTGACCCCTTTTTAGCCCCACTTCCTGTCATACTGGATTACAAAGCTCAAACATTCCTTTGTCAAAATGCATCTTACTGCCACATCCATCACCACGGCCTGTATAACAGCCTGTTAGCTTCTCAAAAGGTAAGACTTTACTTTCCTTGTATGACCACCCAGAGCCCTGTACTTCCAGAGTTTAAATTTCTTACTGGAGAAATTAAAAATTGCCTTCACTGAGCCAGCAACTAGGGCAGCCCTGAAACTTCTTTCATGTAAAATAATTATTCTAGTGGATATTACATCAACTATATGAATTTCTGAAGTTCTGACATACTCCACTGTCCCTTATTTCCAGACATTCAATAAGCATGGAACAGCTTTAAGGACTAATCCGATTTGACATCCAAAGTTGCTACACAGATTAATACTTGCATTAGTCGATCACCCTTCTGGTATTTATTCAAATTATGCCAGTAAAGCAGAATATTGAATTACTTGGATATACAAAGACAGCTGTGTTTTCATCCATACCAAATGAAATTAGTCAACAGCGACAGACATCCTTTGGTACATTACAGGTCTCAAAGAATATGTTAGCTAGACAAGTTCATTAAGTTTTACCATTCCAAGTGAGACATTTCTCTTCCTGTGCCTCCAATGGCTGATTTAACTACAGCAGTAGCCACTTCCAAAACATTCTTTGGCAGTGTATCTCTGGATGAAGTCTGTGCGGCTGAGATTTTGGGCTCCATCTTTGCAAGTCCTCTTTTTCAGGGACACCATTCTGCATATGACCTTGAGACTACCCGAAAAGTCAAGCAGAAGCTTCAGTCCTACAGGTTAGAAAGGATGGATCAGAGTACCTAGACACAAATATCATGCAACTGTCTAGATATACTGTTAAGGTAATCTGAGTAGATCCTCTTCAACAAGGATTGGGTTCTCGTGTTCATCAACCCAATTTTGACCATGAATCAGTCTGCTCACCTCCCTGTTCTCTTCTGCCTGTGTGAAACCAAGGCAAAAACAGCCTTTCACAATCTGGATGCACACCACCAGCTCAGGAGCTACATGAAGTGAAAGCATGACTTAACAAAAACCAAACAACTGTGCTGTGTATTACCCTTGTTTCATTAAGTGAGGGCTAGTAGCTGCCAAGCAAACCCTTTCAAGCGGACTGCTAGCAGCATTATTTGTTATCAGGTAGCTTTCCGTCCATCTGAAAATGCTGCTGTAAAACACCCACCACTAGAGATGTGACTTCTACCAGCATTCGCATTAAGAATGCCTCCATTACAGGCATATGGGCTGTTGCCACTTGGCTCTTGGTTTATACCTTCACCAAGTATTATCATTTCAACTCTGGCAGTAGACAGGGGTCACCCATGGTAGTTCCGTAATTCAGGACACAGCTTTCTGATCCGCTGGCTTTTGATTTCTTTATGTTCCATTCACGTTGGCAGTTCTACTGCTTGTAATTCATCCCAGTTGTAAACCTACTAAAGAAGGTAACTTGATATGATAATATATATGTTAGATATAACACTGAGCAACCTTACTGATGAGCTGTAAATATCCTGCCCATGCCCTTATAACTGAATGGCCTTTTCATTCAGTCTCAGCTGTAGGAGTTTTCCCTTAGTGGGAAATTATATATACAAGTATTAACTGTAAAAGGTGGTGGGATCAAAATTTCACTGAGTTGCCAGAAGTGTGCTCATTTACTGTCCAGGACAAACTGGTAGGCTCAGGGGCTAGGTATTCTCTCCTAGTACGGCATGTGATGTCATGGCATTTGCTTGCAGTAGGTATACAACATGGATGAAGCTGGCAGCAGTTAGAAAAAAAATTCCAAGTTACGGACACTTTTTTTAATGCTGGAACTATTAATTTAGAACTTCTCAAAATAAAATCCAATTTTAAATACTGAGAACAAGTTATGGGTGTTCCTGCAAAGTCCAGACACTTGAGAGGTATGTCATACTCAATAGATTCCAAAAGGTAAGTCTAGAAGGAACAGAATAGAGTAAACCCACTCAAAGACCTACCAAGAAGTTAACCACATCCCATCAGGGACCAGATAATGCAGAAATGCCTGCATACAGGTTTTGCACAACCGTATTTCAGGGTGTCATCTAAAATCATTCTGGATTTCACTCCTGCTTGAGATTTTTCCTTTCCAACAGAGGTACACCACCTGCCATTACAGACACTGGCATAAGACTAGTACTAGTTAATGTAGCATACAGCAGTGGAAAAAAATAACCATAACCAATGCAAATTCACTGATGTACAATTCAAACATTAAGATTTACTGCTTTAGTGACTTATTTCTGGAAGACAATTCCAGATCCAAGGCTATGTTTAAGAAAAACTTATTGCTCCCTCAGACTGAGGTGGTGTCAGTCATCCTATCATATTGAAGGAGCAAGCAAATTAAAAATGCTTCATCTGGGAGTACATTAAGGAGACTGTCCGTATGGCAGACACTGGTCAGTTCACACCTGAAGTAAAATATGGTAGTTTTGAGTATCAGATCAGCACCAATTAGTGATCACTCCAAGCTGAAGCCATTTTAAGAGTGGTAATGAAAAAACACAAGATGGTTTAATTAGCAGTATAAACACAGGATTATTTATGCCTTACTGATTGGTTTTATTTTAACTGAGTTCATCTCACTGAATGGGTTATTTGCATCTTATTTGACTGCTTTCATTTTAAATGAGTTAAACTCATTACACCATGTGTTACTTTACTGGGGAAGACAAATCTAACAGTGTAAATTTATAGCATTAATTCCACTGCACCATTTTCACATTCAACCAGGAGAGCAAGCTCAGTATAAGAAACAAAGTCAGTCTACATTTACAACTCGAGTAGAAATCAGTAAACAGTATATAACATAGGTCAGTCAGTGGACAAATTCAGTGTAAGCAAATAATTTTAAGACAAAATTTGCAACAAGAGTAGAAATCAAAAAAGTGCAAAAGTCAGGCTGTATGGATCAATAAGACAGTTGAACCAAAAAGACGCACAATAACTTGTTCAAGCATACACAGCACATGTACTCTCTCTTCTACATGTGGTTAAAGAATAAGAATAGATGCCTGATACGATATGATTGTGTTTACTGTCACAAATAAGGTTATGCAAAGTATGGGATATACATTTGCAGTAGAAACATATCTGAAAGAGTGGAGTTAGGCCTTTTCTAAAGTTATTCCAAGCACTGCTGTCTTTACTGGAGAGAGGAAAGGGCTTCCATACTGTAGATCACTACATGTAATGCTCCTACTGAGCCACAGTAGCTTGACAGCACGTGCATATAAATATTCAGCACTTGCAAGAACAGTGTAATTTTGTACAGTCAGCCAGACTGAATGCAGGCATGAATGGAGATGCACCTGCAAGTGTGTTTGAATGAGTGAATAAGTTAGCAAGTGTGTTTGAATGAGTGAATAAGTTAGCTTAAATACATGTTCTAATTACAGTTCCTGACGTTTATATACAACAAATACCTTGAACCCGTACACCACTTTATCATCTCTTTTGAATGCACGAGACAAGCGACATGGTGTCAGAAGTGGAGCTCTAAAACGACATGGTGCCAGATGGGATCTGAAGGTGAAGCAAAACACAATCAATGAGGGACACGGTTAGAAGTGGCGGAATATACCGGAGTGAACTCTCAAACAGGTCAGCGGTTACTGAAAATTACTTAAATTCATTTAAATGATTTTTCAGTTGCCAAATGCTTTGACAAGTATTCAAAATGTTCAAAATAATTAGAGATAAACGAAATGTCTGAAACTGCGACAGTGATAAAAGTATTCAAAATAAATACAAAAGTGTTTGAAATAATTTCTGAAATTTTTTAGATGCACGAAAGGGCTAAACGACCATATTTTTCCACAATGCACTACTTTTTCACATTAATTTAAGCTATTCGAAGTGTTTGAATTTTCTGGAATGTTTGCAGTGTCACACTGAAACCTTTTCAAAGAGGCTGCTGTGTATTTGAACATAATTACAAGTACCTGGGTCTATGCTTACGTTTAAACCTAATTTGTTGTGATGGCAGAGGGATTTCGCAGACCTGAAACGGTGTTTGATAACAATATTGCTGAGAAATGAAGAGTGTTTGAACAATACATTTTCATACAAGCTACTTTTTCTGATAAAGACACACATGCAAAAGCCTTCATACTTCTTAATTTAGCAGGCTCAGAAGCCATTGAGAGGGAATGCTCATTTGTATATGCACCTGCCGTGTATGCAGGGGAGGGGGAATGCCGCCATATTGTGACACAGACAAACACGGAAGACACAGTGCTTGAAACAAATTTAGAGAAATGTGTAACCCTCAAATGAATATTACAATGGAAAGGCACATGTTTTACACATGGAATCAAAAGCCAGGTGAACTATAACAACTATAATAACTATAGCAGCATATAGTACTGACTTGAGAAATGAAGCTAAAACATGCAAATTTGGTGATTTACAAGATAAGCTGATAAAGGACAGACTTGTGTATGGTGTTAATAATGATGCAGTGAGATTTTGTTTCGAGATAGTGACTTAACGTTGAGCAAAGCCATAGAGATTTGTCAAATATACAAGCTTGCAGAAAAGCACACAAGGTATGTTTACAAATGAGAAAAGTATGCATACTGTCTTCTCCCACAGTGTCTACCAGTGCAAAGGTTGATACTGTGAGACATCAAGTTAAGATGAATAAGGGATACAGGCCAAAGGGTGTGGCAGAACCAGACTCCAACCATAAACCGAAAGGGACCACAGCACCAATTTTTACTGTTAACTGTCATAATTGTGGAGGCAATCATGAACCTAAATAAGAGAAGTGCTTAGCTTTTGGTCAGCAATGTCACAAATGTAAAAAGTAGAATCATTTCTACAAGCTTTGCAAGTCTAAAGTGGCACATACTTTTAATAAAAGACAGCATCCAAAGAAGCAAGTAGATAAGTTGAAAGCTGCGAGCAAACTTTTTATGTTGGTGGTGCATCTGTGATTGATGAAAC